>NC_142014.1:3241188-3406188 GCF_049901735.1 Notechis scutatus
AAGGAATGAGGTCAAGGAAGGAGAAAGGAGTATTGGGGAAAGAGGGAAGGAAGGAAGGAAGGATGGAAGGAAGGAAGGAAGGAAGGAAGGAAGATGGGGAAGATGGAAGGAAGGAAGAAGAAGTAATGGGGAAGGAGGGAAGGAAGGATAAGGAATGAGGTCAAGGAAGGAGAAAGAAGTATTGGGGAAAGAGGGAAAGAAGGAAGAATGGAAGGAAGGAAGGAAGGAAGGAAGGAGTATGGGGGAAGATGGAAGGAAGGAAGAAGAAGTAATGGGGAAGGAGGAAGGAAGGACAAGGAATGAGGTCAAGGAAGGAGAAAGAAGTATTGGGGAAAGAGGGCAAGAAGGGAGGATGGAAGGAAGGAAGGAAGGAAGGAAGGAAGGAAGGAAGGAAGGAGTATGGGGGAAGATGGAAGGAAGGAAGAAGAAGTAATGGGGAAGGAGGGAAGGAAGGATAAGGAATGAGGTCAAGGAAGGAGAAAGAAGTATTGGGGAAAGAGGGAAAGAAGGAAGGATGGATGGAAGGAAGAAAGGAGTAAGGAAGGAAAGATGGAAGGAAGGAAGAAGAAGTAATGGGGAAGGAGGGAAGGAAGGACAAGGAATGAGGTCAAGGAAGGAGAAAGGAGTATTGGGGAAAGAGGGCAAGAAGGATGGATGGATGGAAGGAAGGAAGGAAGGAAGGAAGGAAGGAAGGAAGGAAGGAAGGAAGGAAGGAAGGAAGGAAGGAAGGAAGGAAGGAAGGAAGGAGTATGGGGGAAGATGGAAGGAAGGAAGAAGAAGTAATGGGGAAGGAGGGAAGAAAGGACAAGGAATGAGGTCAAGGAAGGAGAAAGGAGTATTGGAGAAAGAGGGAAGGAAGGAAGGATGGAAGGAACGAAGGAAGGGAGGGAAAAGTATTGGGGAAGGGAGAAGGGAAGGAAGGAGTATGGGGATGGAGGGAAGGAAGGAAAAAGAAGGAAGGTCAAAGAAGGAGGTCAAGAAATGAAGGAAGGAAAATGAAGGAGAGGAAGGAGGGAGGGAGGGAGGGAGAGGGAAAGAAGGTTTAGGAAGGAAGGAATGATTGGAAGGGTCATCCTTTGGTTTCCATAATGATACCCAATAGTCACTTTTTTAAAAATGAACTATAATACCTCTAAAGGTTGAAGGCACTTGTTTGTTTCCCCTCCCATCTTATTCCAGCTGATTATGGGATGGCAACAACACGCCCCACTCTTGCTTTATGCACCAGCATAACGATCAGTAGAGAGTTCCTGTAACAATGAACATCTCACCTCTGGTTCTACAGCTGATCCATGGGAGCAGCTGTTCATTGTTTGGCGTCTTGCAAGGCAACGGAGTTGATCACTTAAATAGACAGTAAAACTGATGGGGGGATTATGGCAATGTTGAAAAGCAGCCTCGTTCCCTCTCTTAAAAAGGAAAAAAAAAAAAAGAACAAGGGTATTTTTCTGGGGAAATCAGCTACTTTCTAATTCAACGTTGTCACAAAAGTAACAGCATCCCATTCTTTCTTTCTTTCTTTCTTTCCTCCCTCCCTCATTTCCCTATTTCCCCTTGTTTCCTTCTTCCCTCCTTTCCCTCTTTCCAATTCCTTCCTTCCAACTTTCTTTCTCTTATCTTCTTTCTCTTTCCTTCCTTCCATCTTTCTTCCTTCCCCACTTTCCTTCCAACTTTCTCTCATCTCCCTTCCTTCCTTCCTATTCTAGCAAGGGGCAAGAACTATGAACCTTCTAGGCCTGGCATGCAGCTAATTTTGGGTGATAAAAAAGAGATGTGGATTCTTTTCCATGTTGCCACAAAACATATAACTAAATTGTGTCCATAGTTGACAGATATTATGCTCCTCAACCATTTAAGGAGAGGTAGCATGAGTTCTCTGAGGATAGATTCAGAAATAGAAGGTGCCACTCAATATTTTTATAAAGTTGAGTATTGTGCTTGCAATGAATAGTAATATATATTTGAGCTGGTGCCCTACTATAGCTGGTTGAGCTAATAAAGAAGCCTATTGGAGATGGAGGCTCAGAATTTGATTAAATCTCTCTGAGACACCATCAGTCCTGCCAGGCAATTATTATTTTAGCCAAGGGAGAAGTCAGGCTCAATCAAATCCTGAGGCTCACCTCACGCATAAGAAGCTGGACTTGTCTGGCTTTTATGTCCCTCCTAACCTTTGCTCCTGCAGGAGCTAAATTAATGGAGCACATGAAACCAAATGCAAACAAACTGCATGGTGGGTTGGAGAGGGAGAAAGTGGGGTTTTCTTTTGAGCTTCTAGGCATGTGGTGGCACCACTGAAGAGACGGAAGACGGTTTTTGTTTTGGGGCGATAAAAGCTTGACAGGCAACAGAAAGTCCTGGGATATATCCTCCCCAATTCCATCTTCCCCCTCTCCTCAGAAATGGGTGCAATTGCCATGCCAGATCAATCCTGATGGTGATTCTGTGGCCATAACTCCTCTTTGAGTAAAATCTGGAGGGTTCTTTAAGTCTACATCAGCTCTGTCTGGGAGAGGGCAGCCATATTTAGGACTTAATTAAGAAAATTCCCACACTAGAAGAACCAGGAACATTCTAAGTTATTCTGAGCCTGCATCTCTCCATCCAAACATCAGCAGCCTCTAAGCAGTGAGAGAAGACAATTGGTTGACCAGAGTTGAGGGGCAGGGAGGCAAGGGGGTTGGGTAGGGTAGGGTAGGGTAGAGAGAGAGAGAATAAGAACGAATGAATTTTGGGTGATGTATCTGCCCGTCCATGAAAATGGTGGTTGTGCGACAATGTTCTTTCAATGAAATTCTGTCCAGTCAATACATAATTCAAGACCCAATGAGCAACAGGACATAAATAAATATAGCTGCACAAGGGATCAGTTCATAGCATTTGTGTCCACTTCATATTTCTGGAACTACTAGTTGTAAAACATTAAAAATTCACACTGTGGTTGGGCAACCTTCCCTACCTTCATTTTTAAAAGTCAGTATCCATTTCTGGGTTAATATTATAAAGATGCTGCTTTTACTCATGAGGGGATGGTCAGTGAAAATTATAAATTCTCCAGGAAGGGTTTTTTTTAAAAAAATAAATAAAAATTGTGGGCTTTTTTTTCTTAAGCTGATAATATGTCCTTGAATAGATTTTCACACTGCGGTTCTTTCCTGAGCCATTTCATTAACATTTCTGCTACAGGATGAATTTTCCCCATGCCATAAGACTAGCACTGCAAAAAGTGGAACTAATTGCATATACGAGTCTGAGGTGCAGTGAATGAAAAAGCATTTGTTTCTTTCTCCTGTCTGAGCCTGAGAATTGCACTTTCATTTGGAGTAAATGCTTGCTACGTATGAAAAATATTTTCTGAATACAGGAAACAAAACTGAGTTAACAAACCAACAAATCACTAACAGAAATAACCCAGTTAGAACAGACCCAACCGTACTTCTACTCTGCAATTCCTTAAAGGTAGCTTGAAGACAGTTCATGTCCGTCTTCACTTCTACCAAACCTTGAAATGCTGAGAACACCAAAAATTAATCAATGTTCCTTCCAAATCATCAGAGGGAGAATGTAAAAACTGACATTCCATCCCTGGTCCCTTCAACCTTGTTTTGATTTTCTGTTCTCAATATTATTTCCCCCAAGGGGTTGTTACAAAGTTGAGTGTCAAACTGCCACCGTGCTTTCTGCTTTGTCGAACACCTGGAAAATAATAAGTAGAGGAGTGCTTGGAGGGAGGAAAAAGCTGTGTTGAGCCCAAAAAGTCATAGGGACAAGGAGCCAAACCAGACCTTCTTCTGAACTTCTGTGTTTCAAAACGAAGGTAATTTAAAGTGCAATTTGAGATCCCTCTCAGCCAGCCAACTGCAAGCTTCCCATTATGAGGAGAGACCTGCATCCAAACCAGATCATAAGGAAGTTACACAGTTTCCACCCCTGAAGTACATGAAACAATTGGGTTTGTTGACTGGAAGACATACAACCTGGCTTGTTGCAGAGAAGAGCAACAATTATGATTAGGAAGCCTGGAGGTTAAAGCATATGAAGAACAATTGCAAGAATTGGGTATGCCTTTTTTAATGAAGTACTAAGGGAGACTTGATAGAAGTCTTCCAATATTTGAGGGGCTGCCCCAAAGAAGAGGGGGTCAAGCTATTTTCCAAAACACCAGAAGGCAGGATAAGAAGAAATGGATGGAAACTCATCATGGAGACAACCAACTTACATTATTTCCACCTCTGTTATTTCTGTCATTGACTCCTGGCAACCACCAAAACAAGTTCCTGCAACTCTATCACATCCATTCCCTTCCCGTCTTGATGTTCAGTGATGGAGTGGTTACCTTCCACCTTTCTGTGTACGAGAATCTCCTTGCATCAACAAACATGCAAAGTCTGTCCTTCCCCTGATAGTTGACTTGGTCTTCTTCTAGCTTCTTTGGTGCATGATTTTATTGGGCCTTAGGAGAACAGGGAATAGCTTCCCTTAGGTGCCTTCAAGAATTCCACTTGGGGAAAAAGCACCATGTGTTCTTTCTGTGCATTGTTGTGGCCTTCCATCATGCACAGGTGTATACTGTATACTGTATACACAGGTGTATACTGTAAAGGACCTTACTGTCTACTATTGACCTCACCCCTTTTCTAAGAGGTCTGTAGGGGCGTGCATAAAGCGCACCAACGTGCCTACCGATCCCTGTCCTATTGTTTCTCCTATTCTTTTATTTTTCTTATATGTAACCATTTCATGTATTCACAACTATGTATACATTTATACTTATTATCTTGTAAACAATTGACAAATCAAAATAAATAAATAAAAAAATAAAAAAAAAAAAATACTATTCCCAAGTATCACAGATCTACTTGGACCAGAGATTTATATAATCTTCTGGCTTAGAGTCCTTGTAAACCTCAGTAGAGTCAGAGCAGATCCTTTAAGAAATACTTCTATATTATGAAATAAGTGAAGTATTGCACATTTCCAGAAGATCCCTTTGGCAAGAATCTAAAATTACCTTCCTTTTACTGCTGAGCTAAAATCTGGAGTTTTGAAGGAATGAAGCCAAAAGGACAGCTCCACTGAAGAAAAAGATGCTGTCCGATATTTCCAGGTTGAAGAAGAAGAGATGTTCTAAAGCTTGAAAATATTTATATGCTAATACTTATAATATGCTTCAGATTGAAGTTAGATTATAAATGCTTAACTGGTTTAATTCAGTTAATCGAGTTGATACATTTACACAGATTTGCCTCTGAATGAGCATGATATGTTTGCAGCAATCATTTTTTTTGTGTGTTACATTTAAATGGCACATACACTCTATAACCCACGGATCCTGTAGAAAAAAGTCATTCCCACCAAATGAAAGAGCAAAATGAAAGAATTCTTCTTTTAAGATTCTGCTGGATTCCCTCAATTAAATAGTTAATAGGATAATTCGGTGAGGCATCTTTCAGAAAGACATTCCACCAAATCTGGGCAGTTTTCTTGCCAGCTTACCTGGCCAACCGGTTCTAAACTTGGAAGATAAACAAGGTTAAGTCTAGTTGGTGCCTGGATAAGCAATACACAGTGCACTCCAAGGTGGGTGACCACATCATGAACCCATAAAACAACCCAACAGAAAGAAGTGTCAAGTCATTTCTGTATTGTTGTCATGAGAACTGCCTAGAGATGTCCATGTTGTCACCAGGAGTTAAGCTCAACTGAAGGTGGGGCGTCCATACATTTTTAAGAAGACAATCAGATCTTAGTCTCTCTCAGTGTCTCTCTCTCTCCATCCCTCTCCCTCTCCCCCTCCCCCTTTCTCTCTCCCTCTCCCTCTCTCCATCTATCCATGCATCCCTCTATCTATCTATCTATCATTTATTTGTTGTATACACCTCTCATCTCGCCTATGTGACTCTGGATGATTTACAAATAACACCATGAAATAGTACAAAAATGGGACTAAAAAGTACAATTAAAAGCAGTTAAAAACAAGTTTGACTAAATAAATCAGTGTTAAGGGAGTGGAGTTTGGGGGCCTTGAAGATTCTAACATGATGATGTTCCCTACTTGGGTCATCCAGAAGACAACCGCCACGCACAGAGAACACCAGAGCGTATTATCTGCTTGGTTCTGAGCATCGCTACCCAGGAAGGATTCAGAGAAACTATAACAGATTCAGAGAAGAGAAACAAGGATCATCAAGGAAAATGGAAATAGATTGTTAAGCAGGGAAAACTCAGAAGTTCAGGCAGTTCAAATGAATATTTTTGGAAGCTTAACCTTCTTATGAGAATCTCAACTACTAACAGTCAAAGAAAATTGGTGGTAGATAAGAGTTAGTGGAATTCAAGGTGGGCTGAACGTAGATCAGTGATCCCCAACCTTTTTATGCCGCTGCCCGATACCGGCATCAGCTGGGCACCGCGCCCGGTACCGGCATCAGCTGGGCGCCGCCATCTTTTGATGAAAAAGTGCTTCCGGTGACCTCACCGGAAGCACTTTTTCATCAAAAAGATGGCGGCGCCAGCGCTCGGTGAGCTTTTCTGGGTAGAAATGGCTTTCTGCCGGAAAAGCTCACGGAAGCACTGCGCCGCCATCTTTTTGATGAAAAAGTGCTTCCGGTGAACTTTCTACCGGAAAAGCTCACGGAAGCACTTTTTCATCAAAAAGATGGCGGCACCCGCAACCAGCGGACCAGTAGGACTCGTTCCGCGGACCGGTACCGGTCCATGGACCGGTGGTTGGGGACCCCTGATGTAGATCTCTTGTGGGAGTGAAGGGACTCGAGATGCTGATGGGTTTGACTCCTCCCTCAGGCTCAGCCTGGTCATCTCCCACATAAATCCTATGAAGAGAGATGGAACAACCAGGGAACAGCAAGTGGGAGGATAGAATAGCTCCAAATCCAGGGAAGGATGCCCCACAGAAGATCAAGATCTGTCCTCTGTCATTCTCAAGAGCAAAACCTGGAAAGATGGAGTTAAATTAGGGAAAAGCAAATTCCAATTGGACACTAGAAGAAAGTTTCTGCCTGTAAGAACAAGTACAATAGACTCAATTACTGTAGAAATGTTGGCTTCCTTGACCAAGCTAGAGAGTCATCTGCCAGAGATGCCAGCATTCTGGATTCCTGCAGTGATGGCCTACAACGTTCCTTCCAATTCTTTGATCCTACGGATAGGCGATTCTATAAATCCACCCAGATCCCCACATTTGATTGAAATGGTCCTAAACGTAATGTAAGGAAGAGACTGAAGGATGACATTATCAAATGTAACTCTTGGTGCAGCTCTCACTAAACAGCCAATGACACTATAGCACTTAACTTTCCTAGATCCCTATCCAATGTCTAGGATGCCGTCTACCAGTGTGCGTTGACCAAGGGCAATAACAGAATAACAAAATAACACAGCTGGAAAAGACCTTGGAGGTCTTGGAGATTGGACTGCCATCTGTCAGAAATGGTGTAGGGTCTCCCGCTTGGTGGGGGGTTGGACTAGATGACCTACTAGGTCCTTTCCAACTCTGATTATCTGTTAAATCTGTTGAAGCAGGAACCGTATATCTTTTCAGACAAATGGCTGTCCAGTCTCTTCCTAAAAACCTCCAGTGTTGGAGCACCCACAACTTCTGGAGTTGAGTCATTCCGTTGATTAATTGTCCTCCCTGTTAGGAAATTTCTCCTGAGTTCTAGGTCGCTTCTCTCCCTGATGAGTTTCCATCCGTTGCTTCTTGTCCTGCCTTCAGATGCGTTGGAGAATACCTTGACCCCCCTCTTCATGATATTTGAGGACGACTTGGTCATGTGAAGAGCTTGGGAATAGGTTTCTGTGGGGACTGATTGGTAGGCTGTTTCCTTCAAGGCTTCAGAAAAAGGTAGAAGATACCACAAAGCGCATCTTGCTTCCTGGCAGCACCTGAAACTCTTTCCTCCCCTTCGGTTTACTTCAGCACCAGAATATCTTAGCAACTGCAACTGGGCCTCTTGGGAGGGAGTGGTCTCCTCCTGCTCACCTCTGGAGCCAGGCTTCAACTGCCTCACAGCAATATTTCAGGTTTCAGGGAAAAATAATAATAAGTTTCCTACCGCAGGGCACACATTTTGTCATCCATCCAGCACAGGAGCAAAAATCACCGCAGTCGATTGCTTTTACAGCATGTTGTTCTAGCAATGAAGCGAGAACTGGTCTACATGAGCCATGCTGATGGAAAAAGAGCACCTGTATCCTCTGCACAGAAAAAATAGCAACCCAGAAAACAATGTCTGGACTTCAGAGCTGAAGAAGCTTCGTGGATGAGAAGTGAAACATCTTCAAAGAAAAAAACCAGAAAGTCCAGTTTCCTCTTGAAAAAACAAACAAAACACCTTTGGGACTATGTTTGGACTCAATAAGACTAAGACTTGTAAGAATAAGACTAAGACTAAGACGCTGAGCTTGTTGATCGAAAGGTCGGCAGTTTGGTGGTTCGAATCCCTAGCGCCGCGTCACGGAGGGAGCTCCCATTCCTTGTCCCAGCAGCTTCTGCCAACCTAGCAGTTCGAAAGCAGGTAAAAAATGCAAGTAGAAAAATAGGGAGCCCTTTGGTGGGAAGGGAACAGTGTTCCGTGCGCCTTTGAAGGAGTTTAGTCCTGCCGTCCACAGGACTACGGAGACGTCTTTGGACAGCGCTGGCTCTTTGGCTTAGTAACGGGGATGAGTACACCGCCCCCTAGAGCCGGAAATAAGTAGCACGTATGTGCAAGAGGAACGTTTACCTTTACTTGGACTCAATAAATATCTGAAGCTGCTTTTTTGTGTGGCATCAAGTACTTCTGCCAAAGTTTTGTTTGTCTCTTTGTAAAAAAAAAAAAAAAAAGTTTGAGGGACGCAGCCTAAATTCTTCCTGCGTTCTCCATTCAAAAGCAGCCAGACCTGAATAAGCACTGAGACCCTTAGATCCACACACACCCCGCCCCATATGCAGAGAGCCTGGTGCCAGAGGGTGTCACATGCGAATATATGTGCTTCTGTAGAACAAGATTGTGCTCTTCATGAAGTGCATTCATTAGATATTGGCTGCCAGGCACTCCATTCAGGAACTCGGCTGCTGAATTTGATCAGCCAGTCAAGGCACAGCCAAGCCCAAGCTTTTTGCAAGCAGATCAGTGGTCAATTAAAGGGAATTGAACAGTGCTGACTAACGGAGAAGAGAAGAGAGGAGAGAGAAAAACACAAACAGATTCAAACTAATTTCCTATCCCTTTTCTTGGGTTTCCTCCATCCAGTCTGACACAGGTTATCTGTTTCTCTCCCTTCTGGCTTTGCAAACGTTTATTTATTTAAACTTTATTAAAGTGTAAGGCTCTCCTTTTACCCTTTAAATTTGCTTTGGAGAGGTGTGTCCTATAAATTCAATATATAAATAACAGATATAACAGAATAACAGAGTTAAAAGGAACTTTGGAATCCAATTCCCTGCTAAGGCAGGAAACCCATTACTGTTTCAGACAAATGGCTGTCCAATCTCTTCTTAAAAATCTCCAGGGTTGGAGCACTTACAACTTCTGGTGGCAAGCCGTTCCACTGATTAATTGTTCTCACTGTCAGGAAATGTCACCTTAATTCCAGGTTGCTTCTCTCCTTGACGAGTTTCCATCCATTGCTTCCAGGTGCTTTAGAGAACAGATACTGGAAGATGCTATCGTGTCACCCCATGTCCTTCTTTTCTTCAAACTAGACAAACCCAATTCCTGCAATTCTGTTCTCACCTCCGTTTCCCTAATCATCGTTCTTGTTCTTCTCTGCCCTCTTTCCAGAGTTTCAACCTCTTCTTCTTCTTTTTTTTTTTACATTTTGGCGACCAAAACTGGATGCAATATTCCAAGTGTGGCATTAAAATAATAAATCCATAAAACTGCTGTATCACCATCACCCATGGATCTACCTGAGGTGATATGGCCTCTCCACTCCCCTCGGAAAGCATGGTGTGCCCCCACACAGCCAATGCCTAAGATTTTGTGTACAGTTGTCAAACGTGTACAGTATTGTGTAGCCTTCTGGTGGAGGATCTCCATAGATCCATAAATGCTTTGTCTTAAAAGTGATAGGTTTGAAGTTTTGGGATCCAAGAAGACAAAATCACTTGGATCTGCCAAGTCAGCCCTGCATCATGAATGGTATCCAGTCAATATTCCCCTGTCTTGACGTTTGACTCAACATCAATCAGGTCTGTTGAGTTGGAATGATGGTTGAGAATCTGCGCCTGAGAGGCATGTCGAGAGCCAAGAGCCAGTCTGGCAGGGTGAGAGAGAGCCATGAAATGCTTGTTCACATTGGCTCTTGTTTCTCTCTTGTCATGGCTGTCTCCCTCCAGCTGGAAGCAGGACTCACTTTGGCTGGTTTCTACATGTAACGAAGATTCCTCCCCTCCTTTGATGGAAGTTGTGTACTGATTATTATCTGCCATATTTAGAGAACGGTCTATCTAGGGTCTCCTGCTTGAAGGACTAGATGACCTCCAAGGTCCCTTCCGACTCTATGTGGATTGAGATCGGTTGACAATTGCAGTTGAGACACACAATTTCAGTTGTGACAGCTGATGAAAGGAAATTGAGACACTAAAAATATTTCGTTTAGTTTAATTGTCCTTGCACCTCGTACAACAAAATCAAACACCACCTTCAGTACACATCGTGACCATGAAAATAAACACAAACACTCATTAATCTATTGAAAACATGGTTTAAACCCTTAGAAACACCACTATCTCTAGTATAGGTGAAAACAAACCTGATATATCTGCCATCTATTCATTTCTGCCAGAGTATGTTTCATTAAACCGAACAGGAATTACTTCCCCTCTTTTTTTCTTTGTGGTTTACATGAAATAAAAAATACAAATGATTATACAAAGTATATGAGAAAATAGAAAATATAATGAACTAGAAGGGATTATGTGGGAATGTAAAATATTTATAATGAATGGATTATATTATAATCAAAAGCAGGGGAATGAAAATTTATTAAAATTATATAGGTAAATTTTGGAAACAAAAAATATATATGAAATTATTATATGAATATATCTGGAATAGATATAAAGATATATTGTAGATGGGGGGGGGGGGAATATACCATGTGGATCCTAAATGTATTAATCTTACTTTACTTTTACTCGTTCTTTCTTTCATTGACTGTCTAATTATATATTGGTCTTGAGAAAGTTATAGATGATAACAATACATAAGTAACATAAAATAGGTGGTAAGCTGAAAATGGAAATAATAGGGGATAAAGAATTGAAAATATATGTGAGGATGAAATGATTTTGATATTGAATTCATGAATTGAAATATGAAAGGGAAAATTATCTAAAGATTAGTCGAATGGATAATAATTTGAAGTGATATTAATTAAGAAAGTTGAAAATGTAACTATGACTATGTATAAATATTGTAATCTGGAACCAGGTTGTTCACATGAAGAGATGTGTAAAAAATAAAAAAAATAAAAAAAACTTTGAATTTTTAAAAAAAGGAATTACATCCTCTTTGTAGATAGGTTTACCATTGTACTGTAGGGCTGAAATTACATGTTTTCCAGAAACCCTTTCAACAAAACTTCCTTCAGTTTATCCTAGGCTGCTCCCCTCAAGCTCAGATTGTAAGCCTGCTTAAAATGCCAGTTTCTTCTAAGAGGGAATATTGAGGGACCTAACTGAATTTGAAAACGTTACTGGTGAAATTTGGATTGTTTGCTGGGTCTCTCCTATAAATTGTTGATGAGGTATGACTCAGAATCCAAACACTGCATTATTAAAAAGGTACAAAATCTGAATGTAGTAATGGAAATGCAGCAGGGGGAATTTCAGGGGAAGGAAAACATTTGATCCCATTTACAATGGTACAGTTTTACAATACCAGAAAACGGTTGTGTTTTATTGTTGATAGATGACTGCAATTCTGGCTGCCAAAGTTGACTCTTCGCTTTCTAAAACTTGCTGAAACGTAATGAGCAGTGGCAAGCTACAAAGCTCAATACTTATGGAAAATTGTCTCTATTAGAATGAAATCAAATAATGAAAGTTGAATTCCCATTTCAACCTGCAATATTCATATTAAAACTTCTAAATCGCATATCCCTTCAAAATATACTGAATATTTTTTTCCTTTATGCTAACTGCTGCTTTTCACTGAAAATGTTTCAATGCCCTCCATGGTGGCATGGATAACTTAAGTTGTGGGAGCATGCTTAGAATAACTACGTACTTTAAAAATAAATCTGACACAGAATTAAGTTCAAATCATTCCAAGACTCCAATGGAAAACATGGATTTGTACCAAAATAAATAAATAATCTTCTATTTCTTGAGCAGCCATACAACTCTAGATTATATTTTATTTCAGTAGTCAATAGCAAATGGTGACACATTGGATAACAGCATTCAAAATATTTCACTGTACTCTTTGACAGATGACATTCAAAGGAGTTGCGTATTTAAATATTTTCAGAGAATACTAATTAGCTGATATTAGTTTGCTGCCCTCCCTCATAACACTCGCAAAAACTGCTTTTAGTATTTTTTAAAAAATGAATTGTTATGCTTGGCTGCCTAATCAGCCAGGTGTTTAGACCAAATTTGTCACTTTTATCCACCTATCCAATCCCTCCAATGTTCATGGTTCGCAAAAGCAATTAAAAATGTTAATTTTCTATTGTAGTCAACAAAACAGGGAACAATATTAATACCTGTGAAAGCTCAGGTTACTTTTTATGTGTACACAAATTAAGTATGCATTGATGTGCAGTGATGTGCTCTATGGAATCACAAAAAACCTGCTGGCTTCAGAGCTCTTCCAGATGGGGATGTAAACGCAAGAACCAAGGAAGTTGATCCCTTCCCCACCTGGGGATCTTAATGGGCACCGTAACGGGGAAAATCCTTTTGCAACAATAGGTGTTGCTATGTAAGTAGAAATATTACAGGACAGCATAGGAACTGTCTCTCTCCAACCATCCTTCTACTATTACCATACTGTGATGACCCAAAGGGGCGTGGCACAAAGGCAACACAGTCAGATAACAATAAGTAGGAGTCCCTTTATTAGCTCCAACTTTGCCCCCAATGTCCTGGTTACCTTCTGGCTGGATTAAAAACTCTCCCAGGAACAGCCTTTGGTTGCAGAGAATCAAGTCCAACACATGGTCAACAAAAGCTATAACTATAAGTCCAATCAAAGCAAGAGGAGGTAATTAATTAGTCCAGCAGGGCAGGAGAAGGAATTCCAGACATGGAGGAACAGCAGTAATTCAACCTGGTTGGGAGGATGCCAGGAATGAAGATAACCACAGTCACACCACAAGATAAACTCATGTTCGTTCCCAGCAGATGCAGCACTCAGCTTGCATCTCTTTTAAACTCTCTTTCCAGGTGTGGCTAATGAAGGAAATCAGGGCCCTTTCCTCTCCCGTAAGCCACACAACCCATGTTGCTCCCTTCTCTGTTCCTCCCTGCATGCCCTAGGATGAAGAGGGGGTGGGCCTGGGTCTTCCTCTGAACTCCCTCTGCCTTGTTCTACCTCTCCCCTGCTCTTTGCCCTTCCCCAGTTTCCACCACAGCCAACAGAGCCACACTCCCATTCCCTGCCGGCCGTTCATCTTCCTCCTCAGATTCAGACTCCGACAGAGGCATGACACATACTTTGGTGACATGTTTGTTGGGAAATTCCCATCCAGGTAGAAAGGAGGATTCAGGTAGGGGATTAGCCTTGAATCCTTGTGCAGACACAAGAGATCCAGGACTGACCATCCTCCCTGAAGCTCCAAGGGACTTTATCTACCTGTCCGCAAGGGAAGGAAAGCCATCTGGGGAAGAATCCTGTAGTATAGGCAAATACAATAAAATAGTTAGTTTGAATTCTACGTATCTGGATCTAGTTTCTTCAGCCTGACAATCTTTGTTTGACTCAGATGCTAGATGCAGAGTATGCTACCCATCATGGCAAGTGCAAGAAATTTTGAACAGGTACCCTTCCTTGTTTATTTCATGGTTTGAGTTGGTTCAGGTGCAAAGATGAAGGAGTATGAACAAAGAGATAATTCCTGCCTACCGACTGAGCATTGTTGACTGACACTTTTCTGTGCTTGGCTATTGGCCTAAAAGAAACAAATGCGAATTGACCGGGGGGGTCCCCAGCTTCTACTTTCATAATTTCCCATGTCTTAAATAATTTGGAATGATTGGAGTGGTACAAAACAGCCTTATGTGGATTAGGAGGGGAAGGATTGAGGGGCAGGAGGACTGAAAATCTATCGCACCAAAAGATCCTGAGCTGTAACCAGACTGATAGATGGTGCGTAATGTTAATATTGGACAACAGTTGGCTGCTTATGAAATGTCATATTTGGTGGAGGCCAAAACAATCAAGGGAAGCAATAAATGCGACATGGCATTCAAAATCCAATTTTGAATTTGAAAAACCTTAAACGTTTATAGCTGCTTGGCAGAAGCAAAAATTTGTTATAAATGGGCTGCTCGTGAATATTCATTTCAGCTTCAGCTTAGGAGGATATTTACCTTGTAGATCAACAGCAGCATCTCCACAGACGTGCAAATGTGGATTAAGACACAGAGCAGGGTAATTTTAATCCATGCACCTAACGCTTTATAATGTGACGAGGAAGAACAGCGTGAGTTCTGGTGGGAAAGTTGTTTTTATTTATCTACAAGAACCCTGAGATCCAGTGAACAAAATGTGAGCCATCAGAAATACTCTTAAGATTTACAGGGTTTTTCAGTCCAGGAATTGCTTTGACTCTTAAACCCTCAAAGTCTCTCCACTCCATCTTTCCAAAAGTCCTCCAACTCTCTTCTCGACCGTCCAGTCTGGGACACCTTTTAGTGCTCTCATAGCTAAGAAAGCTAGAGCAAGCGATCCTTACCGATCTTGTTCCAAATCATGGAAAGATCCACAAGTAATTTTGCCTGATACTGTATGTCATCCAGTGGTGGGATTCATTTTTATTTTTTTTTACTACTGGTTCTGTGGGTGTGGCTTGGTGGGCCTGGCAGGGGAAGGACACTGTAAAATCTCCAGTCAGAGATGGGAGTTGCCAGGTCTCTGAACTACTCAAAATTTCTACTGCCGGTTCTCCAGAACTGGTCAGAACCTGCTGAATGTCACCTCTGGCATTCAGTCTGGTATGTTGTGGGGCTTAACTTCTATAATGGCTTCCATCAAATCAAAGAGAGATGCTCTTTGTTGTGGTGAAATACACAACAGAAATTAAACCTACAACTTCATCAAAAGCTCAAGAACACTTTTGAAGTCAGTACCGCAGGGATCTATAATATCATACATGAACCAAGAGTCTATTCATGGCTGTATGTTCTTTCAAATATTAAATTTAGGTTGATGAATTTGAATTTAAAGTTGATTAATCAAAATGGTTGTATTTGAAAGGCAGATGAAAGGGCAGGCAACAAATTTCCTCTGCTGGAGATACAAAAACATTGAAGATGTATTGACCTATTTGATATGGTCTTGTGAATTTTCGAAACTTTTCTGGAATAGTATTTCAGTGCATATTTGTGGATTTAGGTATATATACATATTTAGACGTTCAAGACATTAACATGATGTTATTGATGTAATGAGGGCTACTGTTTATCCTTGGATGCCCAGAATTATTTATTGCGGGTTTTTCTGTATTTTAAGCCTTGTAAACCACCCAAAGTCTCTTCTATGAGTTGAGCAGCTATATAAATCAATAAATGAGTAAATGTTGAATTATATAACTAAGTTCATCAATCTGTGAAGAGTTGTGGTGGCACTTTCCTTCCAGGTGGCAAATAAACTTGAGAAATTAGAAAAATGGCATTAGATCAGAATTTACAGAGCAGCTTTTGAAACAGTGTATTTTTATCTGTTCTGAAAAAGGCAATATTTTCTACTAATCAAAGAATGACCCAATATGCTTTTCTTTGACATGGCTTTATAAGGTTTCACACCTGATTCTAATATGGTATTGTATGGTACATTTTTGTAAACCAGCCATTACCTATAAATTTAAAACAAAAAGTAAAGTTTTTCTCTTTCTTTTATTATCGCTTTTCATTTAGGGGACTATTTCATATAATTTTGTTCTTGTTGCGTGTCTTGGTATTCTGTTTATGTTTGCAATCTTTTAAAATTGGCAAAAATTGGCAAAAAAAATCAGAACATAAAATACAAGCTGGACAGACAAGACCTTGTAGACGATCCTCACTCTGTCAAGGACCTTGGAGTTCTCATCTCTGATGATCTAAGTGCCAGAGCCCACTGTAACAACACAGACAAAAAGGCATTCGGAGTTGTTAACCTAATCCTGCGAAGCTTCTTCTCCGGTAATATTGTACTACTAACTAGAGCATACAAAACGTTTGCTAGCTAGACCAATTCTCGAATACAGCTCATCTGTCTGGAATCCGCACTGCATATCAGACATTAATACAATCGAGAGAGTCCAGAGGTGTTTCACGAGAAGAGTCCTCCACTCCTCAATTCCTCCAGTCTCTTCTTAAAAGCCTCCAGTGATGGATCACCCACAACTTCTGGTGGCAAGCAGTTCCATTGCCTGATTGTCCTCACCATTAGGAAGTTTCTCCTAAATTCCAGGTTGCTTCTCTCCTTGGTTAGTTTCCAACCGTTCCATTTCCTCCTCCAATTTACCACACGGGGACTTCTGTCCTAGATAAACAAATAAATGAAATAATCCGAAACCTCTCATGGAAAATAAAATAAAAGGTTCTGATATTGACGTGAACCTCTCTCAAATAATATGAGCAGTAGAAGACAACTGGGGTTTGCCCCCCCTCCTTTCTTGGAAGCTGGGGTTGCTCATAATTCTCACACTCATTCCAGAGTGGAACGGATTTGATAATCCCGGATGAAACCTACTTTCTACTCGCTTCACGTGTTATAAAGCATTACAGCTGTAAAGAACCGAATCCTATTTTCCTCCAAGTCCATCAACATGTGACGGAAAGTTTGCAAGGATCTTTCCCTTTTTTAACATGCTGTAGAGAACATCCAATGAGCCTCATCATGTTAAAACCCGAGCCTTTTTCTGTAAATTTCCTCTGCCTATTGTTGTTTATTCTCGGCACACATTTTAATTGCAAACACCCCACCATTATTAAGACGGCCATTATGAAAAAAACACACACTTTTAACTTCAAATGGCCCATGAATTATTAAGACCAGGGTTCCCAGCCGAAATATGTCATCGCATATAAAAGTCTGATTGCGACTTTGATTGTATCTTAAAATAGAAACAGAAAGAGCATCTAAGATGATGATGAAGATGATGATGATTATCATTATCATCATCATCATGATATACTTATAAACTTAAACATGAAAATCAGTCAACTGAACATTTAAAAATGTATCAAAATAATATATTATTAGTATTAGTATTAGTATTAGTATTAGTATTCCTCCCTGGGACAGAAGGAGAAAGTGGGCCTTTTTCTTAAATACAGCCCAGGTGTCAGGGGTGTGATTTTTCTGCCTGCCATACCTCCTGTCTGACCTGCCTCTCCATCTACTCGGGAGGATGCCAACCGCCGGCAGGCTTCTTTGGGAAAGAACGGGCGTGGCTCCCCTCTCTGCCCGGGCCAATCAGGCGGCACCCCGAGAAGATTGATGAGGGGTTGCTAGGAGACAAGCATCCTCTCCCTTTCCGAGGGACCAGAGAGGGAATTTGCTCTCTCGCCGGACAGCAAGTTCAACAGCTGGAGCGCCCAGCTCGCCAGGGTGGTGCAGCGCGTGCGGACTGGGTGTGTGTGTGTCTCTGGGGGGTGTATGCACGCGCGGGCGTGCAAGGCACGCGTGGGGAGGAGCTCCGCATCCCCCTCCCCGCCAAATCCTCGGGGCTTCCAAGTTCGCCCCCCGCCTCCCTTTCCCCAAATGGCCCCGGAGACCGGGAGGACGAGGAGGCGGAGGCGGCGAGGACTGAGCGCGAAGGCGCCGCAGCCGAGCGCATCCCCGGCGGAGAGAAGCTGAACTTCTCCCGCCGGCCGAGCCGGGACGGAAGGCGAGCGAGCCGTTGCCCCGCTGTCCTTCTTGCCCGCCAGGCAGCCCGGCCCCCACCGGCCCGGGGGCCCTGGAGGAGCTGCGGCCAGGAGGAGGCGAAGAAGAAGAAGAAGAGGCCGAGGAGGAGCGAGAGGGGCCCTCCCCGGCGCCCCCTGCCCACCGCCTGCCCGTCCGAGGAGGAGAGGAGGCAGCGAGAGAGGCGGACGGGAGGATGACGGGGGTGGGGACGCCCGCCGGGAGCCCAGCAGTAGCAGCAGCGGCGGCGGCGGCAGCAGCTCCGGCCAGGCACGGTAAGCAGACACCCCCCCGCCCCTTCTCCCCTCCTCCTCCTCCGCCCCCCTCCTGCCTGCCAGGCTTTGCACCGTCTCCCTCGGACCCGGCTGGGCGAGGCTTTGCGCCCCGGGGTGCTGCAGAAGCCTCGGAGAGCCCCCCGGGTTTCTCCCTGGGGCGCTTTTGCTTTTGGTTCTCCTCCTCCTGCCTGCCTGCTCTCCTCCGCTCCTCCTTGGGAGGGAGAAAGCCCATCCGAGAACTCTCCTTACGCAGTCGGGCGTTTGGTGGGTTTGGCCCCACGTTTCCTCGCGGAGTTGAGGAGCGGCGGGTGTTCTTTGAGCGGAGAGATGAACCCGCGCAGGTTGTTACTAAACACGGTCTGGTGGGCTGGTCTTCGGCTCTTGGTCCCGTTTCACGGGCTTCTTCGGGAGAGGTTCTTTTCCTTGGGTCCTGGGTCAAAGACGTGGGTTTGTTTTTGTTTTTATTTATTCTTTTTCAGGCGAGATCCCTTCAAATACGGTGGTGGGTTGAATAACCGTATTGTTTGGTAAGCTCCTATCAATCCCAGGACTTGAGTGGTGCGGATTAGCCTCCTGTAACGAATCCTCTTTGTTATCTTGATAACTAATTTGCAGACTATTTGGAAGAAATATAGGGTGAGTTGAGTAAGCGTGAAATAATATTTCAAGTCTTAGTGTGGCTTAAGTAACAGGGTCTCGTTTTTTGGGTTAAACTCAGGTGTGAATGAAGTCCATTTTGGTGGCTGTGCTCAAGGCTCTCTCTGCTAGGAAGCACCCAAAGTTTTTGGCTGGCAGCTGGCAAGCAGATTTGCAGTAGATTTAGCACAAAGCATCTCTCTAGAGAACAGGTCTTCTGCAGTGGAGGTGGGAGAGAGGAAGAAGAGGGAAGAGAGAGAGAGAGGAGCAGGGGCTGGAAAATGGCAGGTGTATAAACAGGGTTTTCGGAGAAAATGCATGCCAGGGATGGTGGAAATAACGGGAGACTTGAATATCAGAATGATTTGGCTTTTTCAGGGAGAGGGGGGAGAAAAGGAGGGAGGGAGGGAGAACGAGACAGAGAGAGAAGGAAGGAGAGAGAATACAATTAAGAGATGCTATTAGTGTAGAGTTGTTTTTTGTGCATAAAAAATGTTCAGCCTCATGGTTTGGGTAGAGTAACATTAGAGCATAATATCAAACCCTGATATTATGCTTAAATAGAGAGTTTCAACCTGGTTGTTTCTTGAAGCTTCCTTTGTTATAGGATAGAGGCGCGTCTTCCAAATCCAATTGATAGGGGAAGGAACATTCCTTTGGGAAGAAGGCCTCTAGTAGGTCTCTCTTCGTGTCAGGAGGTCATGGACGGGAGAACCTCCTCATGGATCCTACCATTAAGACCTCATATCTTCTGTCCTTCAACGGGGGACTGAACCGGAGAGATCCACTTGATCTCTGCTTCCCGTGGTGATTTCAGATCAACAGATATTCTGGTACAACCCCCCACCACGTGTTCTCCTCCCAGCGGACTTCAAATTATTTATGCACTATCTGGTGTCCACAAAGCCGGTGAGCCTTTGAACCTGACTCGGAGGAGACGTCCTCTCTTTTGAATCCTACAACAGCTTGTATGACTGTTGAGTGAGCATCCCTGTTCTGTTTGATGTTCACAGACTGGGTAGAAAAGGAGGTTTGCCTTGAAGGGAGAAAATGTCATCCCCTTAGGCTTATTTAGGACTTTGGGAATAGGACATTGTGTGTGTGTGTGTGCCATTTTTTTCCCCCTCTAGAAGGTGACATGCATTATGGCGATTTGATTTGATTTGATTTGATTTTTTTTACAAAATCATCCATGAAGATCGATACCGTTGCTTGCCAAAAGCGCTCTTAGCTTCATCATGTATCTCGGGAAAGCAGGTGTACTTTCCAGTGCCTTCGTTTCTAGCAGGTGTGATCAGCCGAACTGGGGTGGGCGTGGGTGCCCAAGGTTTATTTTTAAAGTCTCTTTCTTCTCTGAAAGGAAATTCAACCAGCCTGAATGGGACAGCAGCACCTTAGCATGAATTTACACACCTATAAATATATATATTTTCCCCTCCTGGTTATAAGTCCCTGATAGCTGTTGACTGAATGCAGGAGTCACCTAATCAAATAGCTTGACACAGAACAATGGCAAAACACTCGTGAGTCCATTCCTCTCCCTGGCAAGGGATGGAAGGTGCTACCTGCAGATTTCAGTCACTCTAAGCAATTTAAAATAAAACAATGCTATTTTAGGGAAACTGGAAGGTTTAAAACAGTGTCCGCCTTGTGTGTGTGTGTGAGAGAGAGAGACAGAGAGAGAGAGAGAGAGATATGAGATAGAGAGAGAGAGAGAGAGAAGTGAAACTTGTCTTTCACATTCAGAGCAGAGCAGAAAATATGCATTTTAAACATTTTTGTTTCACTGATCGTTGAACAGAACCATGAAACTGCCAAATGCATATAATGGGATGCTTCAACTGTTTGTAGTCCTTTAATTAAAACACCTTCTAGCATCCAGAGATTATCCATGGCTTTAAGGTCAGCTGTTATAGAGGAAGGCAAGGTTTTGTTCCCTTCAAATCCAGTTAAATGGAGACAGATATGGATAGAAATAAGTATGACCAAGAAATTCTAAAGTTATAGCGTGATGTGTATGGCCTGGGTTGATCTGTAAAATCTTTTTGGTTCTTGAATGGAAGAGCCCCCCCAGATACTTCAGGCTATATTGGGAGATAATACCAGAAGGGACCTTAGAGGTCTTCTAGCCCAACCCCCTATTCAAGCAAGAGAGCCTAGATCTTTCCAGACAAGTGACTGTCCAGTCTCTTCCTAAAAACCTCCAGTGATGGAGCACCAATAACTTCTTGTGGCAAGCTGTTCCACTAGTTAATTGTGCTCACTCTGAGGAAATTCCTCCTTAATTCCAGGTTGCTTCTCTCCTTGATTAGTTTCTACCTATTGCTTCTTGTCCTGCCTTCTGGGGCTTTGGAGAATGGCTTGACCCCCCTCTTCTTTGGAGCAGCCAAAAACGTGGGGTCAATTAGATATTGGAACACTTCTCTCACGTCTCCCCTAGACCTTCTTTTCAATAAGCTGAATATATCCCATTCCAGCAACCGTCCAGTCCCCTAATGGTCTTTGTTGCTCTTCTCTGCAGTCCTTCCAAAGTCTCCACATCTAAAAGGCAGAAGAAAGCAAAGACAGACTTCTTCTTCTAAGGCAGAGGTCTCCAACCTTGGCAACTTTAAGACTTGTGGACTTCAACTCCCAGAATTCCTCAGCCAGCTGAAACTAGATGCATGTATAGCTTTAAGATTTGCTTTTTAAAGACCTTTGGAGTTTTTCTACTTAGTAGAAATCATGCGAAGAATTGCATTTGAAATGTGTGTGTGTGTGTGTGCATGTGTGTGGGTGTGGGTGTGGGTGTGTGTGGAGGGGAATCAGATGTTTTATGTGTGGTGCCTCTTGACAAGCGTATGCTGAAAACTGGCACTGGAAATGAAGTGAATGCTCTCCCTGGAGGGTGTTAAACCTGCCACATTCACAGACTAAATGTTACAGTCAATGCTAAGCGACCCTGTGAACTAGCCTTCACCCAAAGGTTTTGATGGGTTTCATTTCGGGGTGACTTTTCATAGATCTCGTCCATTTCTGAGTATGAGCACGTGTACTGGGAAGGATATCCATTTACTATTTTCCTTTTAGCCATAGCAACAAAGTGTTAAGTCTAAAAACTCAAGGAAGTAGTCCATTCACAAGTTAATTAATGGCGACATAAGCTTTCTCCCACCTCCCCCTGGCATCCTCAGTGTATTGAAGTCAAAGCTCTTTAGCCAACAGAGAGAACTTCTTATGTCTGTGAATCTCAACCCTCAGGTCCTAATTCAGCATTTCGCAAGCTGGAGCATAGCTGGCTGGGGGGTTCTGAGAGTTGAAATCAGCTCGTCTTAAAGTGGCCAAGGTTGAGAAACCCGGCCTAGGCTGAAGGTTGCATTAAGTGGGCCTAAAGCCTTTCTAGAACTGCAGGCAGGGTGAAGTATAGAGAAGAGAGAGAGAGTGTGTGTTTGCCTGTGTGTGTGTGTGTGTGTGTGATGTGAAAGCAAAAAAGTAGAGCTGAGATGGATGATTTTGACACGGGCAGTTTTACTTCATTTTAAATCTTAAATCTTTTTTTTTTAAATATAGTTTATTAATTTTTACAATTAAAAGCAGTCACAATACATACACAAATAAGCAAAGGAAAGAAAAAGAAAGAAAAGAGGAGAGGAAGAGAGGGAAAGGATTTTGAGAAAGGAAAGAAAAAGAAAGGGGGAAGAAAGAAAGAAGGAGGTTACAAGGTTAAAAGTATTCTTATTTTAACACAAGTTAAGGTTATGACACAAGTTAAGGTTATGAAAACAAAAGAAGATCTTGCAAACTGTTTTTAAATCTAATAGCTCCTTTCCCCCCCTCTAATTAGCTGCCCCGCTAGGAGGGTGGGGTTCCTTTCAGTCAAAGAAAAAAATTAGGCATTTATCATTCAGGGAAGGTCATCCTTGGCAAATAAAGGCAGGGAGGGTCGAGACTGACAGAAGCAATTGTGCATCACAAATTGTTTCCCAACCTGGGTGACCATGGCTGCTAAGCTGGAAGAAGCAGGATAAGTTCACTGGAGGTAAGGTAAGATGATAAGACGAGACGATAAGAAGAGGGGAGGAGAAGAGAGGAGAGGAAATAGGGAGGGGAAGACAGAAGGGGAGAGGGAGGGAGAGGGGAGGGGGAGAGAGAGGGAGAGGGGAGGAGAAGAGAGGAGAGGAAACAGGAGGGGAGGACAGGAGGGGAGAGGGAGAGGGGGGAGAGTAGAGGGAGAGGGAAGGGGAAGAGAGGAGAGGAAATGGGGGAGGGGAAGACAGAAGGGGAGAGGGAGGGAGAGGGGAGAGGGGAGGAGAAGAGAGGAGAGGAACGGGAGGGGAGGACAGGAGGGGAGAGGGAGGGAGAGTAGAGGAAGAGGGAAGGGGAAGAGAGGAGAGGAAATGGGGGAGGGGAAGACAGAAGGGGAGAGGGGGAGAGGGGAGGAGAAGAGAGGAGAGGAAACGGGAGGGGAGGACAGGAGGGAAAGGGAGAGAGGAGGGGGAGTAGAGGGAGAGGGAAGGGGAAGAGAGGAGAGGAAATGGGGAGGGGAAGACAGAAGGGGAGAGGGAGGGAGAGGGGAGGGGGAGAGAGGGAGAGGGGAGGAGAAGAGAGGAGAGGAAACGGGAGGGAGGACAGGAGGGGAAAGGGAGAGAGGGAGGGGGAGTAGAGGGAGAGGGAAGGGGAAGAGAGGAGAGGAAATGGGGAGGGGAAGACAAGGGGAGAGGGAGGGAGAGGAGAGGGGAGAGAGAGAGGGAGGGAGGAGAAGAGAGGAAACGGGAGGGGAGGGGAGGAGGGAAAGGGAGAGAGGGAGGGAGAGAAGAGGGAGAGGGAAGAGAGGAAAGGAAATGGGGGAGGGGAGAACAGGAGAGGAGAGGAAGCGGGAGGAGAGGACCGGAGGAGAGAGGGAGAGGGAGAGGAGAGTATAAACTCTTCATGTATAAACCCATCCCTAGTCCTCATGGTTACACCCTTTCTCAGCTTCTGTAAATTGTTTCTCTGGAGCCATGCGATGAGTGGTTCTTACAACCAGGAGATCTTTGCTATGTCTGTATTTTACACCTTCCATTTTTCCTGTTCCCGTAGATAATGCAGTTTCTTTATTGCACCAATCTTCGTTTTGCAATCAGTGAGAAAATTACGGCAGGCTCATCTTTAGTTCTACCAAGAGTAATCCTCAGGACCCCTACATCATAGTGTAAATAGCTCTCCACGCTTAGGTATTTTGCTAGCCTAAAGCCTCTGTCAGTCCAATCTTTATTAGGGTCACAGACATCTCTGTCTTTTGGCTAAGATCAAGTGTAGTAAAGCATCCGTTGCAGCCGTGACATTTATCATCGCAATCAGAATTAGATGTAATGAAAGCAAAAATCCATATTAAGGCCAAATCTTTATTAAAGCCCTTTAAGATTTCACAGTGATGTGCAAGATTTCCAGTGGCCCAGAGATTTTTCATCCAGTGAATCGGAAGAAAAACTGAAATGAAGGTTAAAGAAAGAGAGAGAAAGAAAGTGGTTGCAACTTGGACGGTTCCCAGTGCACATGTCAACTGGGCCTTTCAGCTGAATTTAAATTTGGTTTCCAAAGATCAAAACACAATGTGAATCCCCATTTGGGGGAATAAGCAGCTGACAATATCTAATAAGTGGCTTAGCTGGAGATTATTCACACATTCCATTAAGATGGTAACTGAGATTAAACATGTCTTGAATAACATCCGCCTTCCCCCTCTTCTATCACACCCATCTTGTGCCTTCGTGTGTATGTTGTGTCTTCTAGCAATCTCTCCTGATGAAAACATTTGGAAAACTTGCTTAATGTTTTGTAACTGAGTTGTCCTCCTACACATGTTGATCTGATAAAGAGTTTTTGGACCAATGTTTTGTCATACAGAGACACAGAGAACTATCTCTCTTTGGCCTCTCATAGGGTAAGGTGTGTGAAATGTTGTTAGTTGCGAAGTCATGTCTGACCCATTGCGACCCCATGGACAACATTCCTCCAGGCCTTCCTGTCCTCCACCATCCTCCCCAAGGTTGAGAAACATTGGGTGAGATAGCTACAAAAAGGTGTTTCCTAAATAAGTAAATAAATAACCCAGCACATTGAAATCTGGGAGCCAAGCATGAATAGAGAAGAAAGAAAGAAAGAAGAAAGAAAGAAAGAAAGAAAGAAAGAAAGAAAGAAAGAAAGAAAGAAAGAAAGAAAGAAAGAAAGAAAGAAAGGAAGAAAGAAAGAAAGAAAGAAAGAAAGAAAGAAAGAAAGAAAGAAAGAAAGAAAGAAAGAAAGAAAGAAAGAAAGAAGGAAGGAAGGAAGAAAGAAAGAAAGAAAGAAAGAAAGAAAGAAGAGAGAGAGAGAGAGAGAGAGAGAGAAGAAAGAAAGAAAGAAAGAAAGAAAGAAAGAAAGAAAGAAAGAAAGAAAGAAAGAAAGAAAGAAAGAAAGAAAGTCATCCCAATGATTTAAAACCCTCTATTTGTTTTTGCCCAAATACCAATGCTCACCTTTTGTACTTAAAAAAATGGAGGAAATGGCTTCCCAAAGATTGGCAGGTGCTCTCCATCCATACCAGGACCTTTAGGGGCCTCTGCACAGGACGCAGCTCAGCCCTAAGCTCCCCTTTGGCCAGCCTTGTTTTCAAGGGGGATCGGGGGACGTGGGAATAACAGGATCTCCCCCAGACTGCCAAGCAGCAAAGAGCCCAGGGAAAGGCTGGACGTGAGAGGACGGGTGAACTGACTCCCCCTTCCCAACCCTTGTTCTTCTGCTAGATTCACAAACTGGGGGGACATCTGCACTGTCCCAATGGCTGCCAGTCTTAGCTTCCCGAGGCTGGTTCTTCAGGCTTCCCAGCAGCAAAAACAAGGATGGGAATCGTAAAACCCTTGACCGTTTGGTCAGCAGCCTTTGCCAAAAACCCCTTCCCAGCTCTACTCGGTGGCAGGCAAGGACAATTTAAAATGAAGAGCTAAATCCACCTTGCCAGTGGATTTATTTAGATCCGTTTCCGAAGGGAGCCTTCTCTGATCAGTGTGTGCTTCCAGAATACTAATCAGGAGAGCTACCTTTTATGGAATAATACATTAAGTAGCCCTCTGCTGAGTTAAAATCCTCACGAAGAGGGCGGCATGGCTTTCTTTAACCTTTTCACTACCCCCCTCCCTTCCGAAAGGATCTCAAATTAATCACACGATTTAACTCAACTCTGCACTCCCTGAGAGTCAAGGGGAAGGAAGGTGGTTTTTAAACCCCAAGAGGAAGACATTACTGGGATAGGATGGGATGGGATAGAAACTATGGAGTGGAGTGGAGTGGAGTGGAGTGGAGTGGAGTGGAATGGAGTAGAGTAGAGTAGAGTAGAGTAGAGTAGAGTAGAGTAGAGTAGAGTAGAGTAGAGTAAGTAGAGTAGAGTAGAGTAGAGTAGAGTAGAGTAGAACAGAACAGAACAGAACAGAATAGAATAAGGAATGAGAAAAGAGAAAATAATATAAAATAGAACAGAAAATAATAGAAGGGAAAATTAGAATAGAATAGAATAGAATAGAATAGAATAGAATAGAATAGAATAGAATAGAATAGAATAGAATAGAATAGAGGAAATCAGAATATAAAGAATATAAAATAGAATAAGGAATAGAATAGAATTAGAATTGAATAGAATTCTTTATTGGCCAAATGTGATTGGACACATAGGAAATTGTGCATAAGATCTCAGTGTACATACAAACAGCAAAATGTCATAGATCACACATCATAAGATACAAACAACAAGTGATAAATCATAAGATACGAATCAGTAGTAGAAGGTAGTAGGAATGATGAGAGGTTGAGAAGGATAATAGCAATACAGGTGTGCTGTCTTCTTCCACACATTGTGTGGGGAGAGAGAAACATCAGCCTACAGTAGCAACAAGTCAGAAAGAAGTAGTAGCATCTTTTTGACTCATGACCATGATTAAAAGGAGACGCTGCAGCTCCCTTCATTAGATTCAGAGAGTAGCTAAACTGGTGGGGGATTTACATTAAGAGGGAAAGGCAAGTGACGAATGCAGATGAGATCAAGAAAAACTTTACAAAACCTACCAAGAATCTGACACAGATATAAACAAATCCTCACTCCATGTAATTTGTCATCAGGCTGTAGCTTAATGCATTGATCTAAACCAGTTACTTTTCACCCCAATCCCTCCTCTGTTCCCCATAAACACTCTCTGTCTACAGTCAGCAACTATTGTGATGTACGACCAATATAACCATTGTCTTCAGCATGCCTGGCTGGGGAATTCTAGGAGTTGAAGTCCACAAGTCTTCAAGTTGCTAAGTTTTAAAGTTTATTTATTCATTTATTTGTATTTATTTATTTTATTTGTGTGTCAAACATGTACAAGGTAACAAGTATGAACCTAAACAAGAACAAAGGGAGTAAGTACAGGTAAATGGGGACGGTAGGCATGCTGGTGCGCTTATGCATGCCCCCTTTGAGGACCTCTTAGGAATGGGGTGAGGTCCACGGTAGACAGTTTGAGGTTGAAGCTGTGAGGGGTTGAGGCTGTAACCACGGAGTCAGGTCGGGCATTCCAGATGTTGACCACTTTGTGGCTGAAGTTGTATTTTCTGCCATCAAGTTTGGAGCAGTTTACCTTGAGTTTGCATCGGTTGTTTGCCCGTGTGTTGTTGTGGTTAAGGCTGAAGAAGTCGTTGGTAGGCAAGACGTTGTACCAGACAATTTTGTGAACGATGCTTAGACTGGACCGCAAGTAGTGCATTTCCAGATTGTCCAGCCCCAAAATTTCGAGCCTGGAGGCATAAGGGAATTCTATGGTGAGTGGAGGAGTGGAGAACTCTTCTCAAGAAATACCTCTGTATTGGCAGACCCATGCTTTAGATCCAGGGCCTTCCAACTTGGCCAGCTTTAAGACTTGTGGACTTCAACTCCCAGAATTCCTGACCTAACATGACCAGAGGAGGAATTCTAGGAGCTGAAGTCCACAAGTCTTAAAGTTGCCAAGTTTTAAAGTTGGCAGACCCTTGCTTTAGATGTTGGCTTCACAGAGTAAGTCTGGGAGCAGCTACATGATACTCCTCTCTATTCCTGCCTTCCTGGTCCATTTTCCCATCTATAATGCACATCATTGCTGCCTTTGAATTCACTCTTCTTTTTAAAAGCAAAATAGCTTCAGGGCATTTGAAAATTAACAACCCACTAGAATCCACCAGGTTCATCTCCTGAGAATCAGCACTGGGAAGAAGCATGGATAAAGGAAGATTATACAGCATGCTAATCATTCACTAGGCCAGCCTAAGTCAGCTCAATGTGCTAATTACTGGCTGTCATCATAGCCACCTTTGGACTTTTCCTATACTGCACTTCAACAGGCTATGTTGGTTAATTAAGGCCCATACCTGTATTCCCAGAGTTAATTCCATAATATTTACTGACGGAACAAAATGATGAGAGAGCAAACAATTGATCCGTTCTCCAATTCTTAGAACTAAGGAGAAATTTCCTAACAGTGGAAACAATTAATTGGTAGAACAACTTGTCTCCAGAAGTTGTGAATGCTCCAACACTGGAAGTTTTTAAGAAGAAATTGGATAACCATTTGTCTGAAGTGGTGTAGGGTTTCCTACCTAAGCAGGGGGTTGGACTAGAAGACCTCCAAGGTCCCTTCCAACTCTGTTATTCTAAGTTCCTAAAAGCCTTCCATTAGATGTGACCAAAATGGGGCCAAGGAGAAAGGTCTTTGTGTAGTTACTGGATAACATGATCCTTGACCTGTCTCGATGTAGTTCTCTTGGAGATTTCTTCTCCTGAATTCTGGGTCCTGCGTGGATGTCAAGGAAGGACAAAGTGGTCGGTGATGAATTTTCAACCCATTTTCAGGGTGACCAGGACCCCCACTTTGGAGCAACGAATGCCTCTGTATTTGGGCTTCAGCCCACGATGGAAGTCCATTCATGTTGCCTTGTAGAATCCCTTTCTGACCTCTTGGGCTGGAGTTCCCCAATTATTAGTGCTTCAATTTCCATGTCTTGGGGGTGGAATCTGACATTTTCAGATTGATGTGACTTCCATGGTCATCCAGGGCCTGTCCCAGGTGTTCTCTGATGTGACTCAGGTGAAGGTCACAGATTGGGCTTGTTTATATTGAGCCATAGTGGCCCAGTGGGTTGGAATGTAGTATTGCAGGCTGACTCTCCTCACTGTCAGGAGTTCGATTGCAACCAGCTCAAGGTTGACTCAGCCTTTCACGCTTTCCATCCTTGGGTCAAATGAGGAACCAGATTGTTGAGGGCAATAGGCTGACTCTGTAAACCACTTAGAGGGGTCTGTAAAGCAGTTGTATGAAGTATGTTGTATGAAGTATGAAGAAGTGGAACATAAGTCTAAGTGCTATTGATAATGCTATTACATCGCAGAATATGTTGTTGGTTTGAGCTCCGAGCTTGGCGATTTGGTTGCAAACGTTTCGTCCCCATTCAAGGAGACATCTTCCGTGTGCTTTGGATGGAAGCAAGACACTGAAGATGTCTCCTCCAACGGGGACGAAACGTTTGCAACCAAATCGCCAAGCTCGGAGCCCAAACCAGCAACATAACTACCAGCCCGAGCTACTAATATTCAAAGACATTTCAACATCACAGAATGCTTGACGAATGGCCTGCAGACAGAAAACCCAGCAGTGGGTTTGTTCTTTGGTCAGATCACTTCCTGATCCAAGTTAGACAAGCTGCCTCCCCAGGATGCTCATGGGGTAGGAGGACCAATTAGTGGGTATCCAGGGTGGATCCAGAAAGATTCCAGCAGATGTTTGGGATTTATCCAGTACTCTGATGGGCAATTTTGTAGATAGGCAACCAAAGTCCGTAAAACATTTTCCCAAGTGGGCTTCTTCTATCAGATCATGGGGGACGAAGTAAGAAAAAAGATACCTGGAGCACAGCTGCCAAAAAAAATCCCAAGAGTGAATTGCAGTTCACATCTAAATAGAGGTGGTCTTCAGCTGGTTCTGACCAGTTCTGGAGAACCAGTAGTGGAAATTTGGAGAACCGGCAAATCCCACCTCTGACTGGCCCTGCCTCCCATTGAGTCCCAGCTGATCGGCTGGGTCTTCTTTGGTTGCCCTGCACAGGAGAACGGAGCTGGAAAGCAGGTTAGTGGGGTGGGGAGGGAATGGGGATTTTGCAGTATCCTTCCCTTGCCATGCCCATCAAGCCACGCTCACCAAGCCACGCTCACCAAGCCACGCCCAAAAAACTGGTAGTAAAAATTTTTGAATCCCACCATTGATCTAGAAGTCCATGACTGAGCCTAAACTCCAGCTATAAGGGATGAAACCATCCCTATTTTTCCTGATTAAAAATTATCTGTGAGTACCATTCAGCGGCCTGGCTTAAGATCAGTCATTCCCTGGAAGGGAGGGACAAACACAGAGTGTTTATGGCGCCTTTATTGTCTTTATTAAATTTGGAATCTATTTCAAGAACTCCAGGTGGCTACCACAATAAAAAAAATAGTCACGCATAATAATAGTTAAAACAGCCAAGAGCAAATGATCAACACTGAATTAAACTAAGCAAGGCTCAACCATCCAACACAGGTGGTGCCATCCAATTAATTTCTCAACATTTTCAACAGAAGGACTTTCACCGTAACCCTCTTCCCAGAAAGGCAGCCAAGAGGGGAGTCAGGGGGAAACTAGGGTGTAGAACTGGCGTCCTTAATGAATAACAGACCCAAAAGTGTTTGTTTTTTTCCAGGAAGAATTTAATGGGTGGGTCAGTTCTGGTTGGAAAAGGCAATCCTTGGACCTAGGCCCAAAACTTTAGAGTGCTTTAAAGGGCAAAAAAATGGTACTTTGAATTATGCCTAGAAATGTTTGTGGAGAGTTTCAATCACGCAGGTCCTGGTTGTCCCCAAAATGTTTTTCCCAAAAGACAACAGGATTTTCTTGGTGTTTTTTTTTCCCCTTGGAGACATTTAAGACGTTTCTTCAGAACTGAAGAAGCATCTTGGATGAGAAGCAAAACATTTTCAAGGGAAAAAAAAACCCAGGAAAGTCCATTTGCCTGTCTCAAAAACAGCCACTGTGAGAGGGACTTTGGAGTCCTAGTGGATGATCCATTAAACACGAGCCAGCCGTGTGCAGCGGCAGCCCAAAGAGCTCATACAATCCTTGGTTGTGTAAACAGAGGCACAGAATCACGTGAAGTGTTAGGAGCACTTTATAAAAACTTAGTAAGGCCACCCCTGGAATATTCTGCATTCAGTTTTGGTCCCCACATTACAAAAAGGATGTTGAGATTTTGGAAAAAGTGCAGAGAAAAGCAACTAAGATGTTTAAAGGCCTGGAGATTAAAACATACAAAGAACGGTTGCAGGATTGGGGCTTGGCCGGTCTCGAGAAGGACCAGGGGGGACAGGATAGCAGTCTCCAGTGTTTGAGGGGCTGCCCCAAAGAAGAGAGGGAGTCAAGCTATTCTCCAAAGCACCAGAGGGCAGGACAAAGAAGAGTTGGGTCAACTGGTTTTCCAAAGCCTCTGAAGGCAAGAAGCAACGGGTGGAAACTTTTTAAGAAAAGACTGGACAGCCACTTGTCTGAAATGGTCTAGGGCAGGGGTGTCCAACCTTGGCAACTTTAAGACTTGTGGACTTCAACTCCCAGAGTTCCTCAGCCAGCAAAGCTGGCTGAGGAACTCTGGGAGTTGAAGTCCACAAGTCTTAAAGTTACCAAGGCTGGACACCCTGGTCTAGGGTCTGTCTCCTGCTTCAGCAGGGAGGGTTGGACTAGAAGACCTCCAAGGTCCCTTCCAGCTGTATTTTGATGGATTTGCCCCTTGGGAAAAAAAACCACCTTTGAGATATGCCTAGAAACCTGGTAGGCAGCAGTGCAGAACCCGTGATAGAGCCCCGGTGACGAGCCTCAGCCCAATAAAGAGATGGTACATTCTGACCTAACTGCCGTTTGTGAGTGGCCTTCAGAGGGTTTCCTGCTTCCCCCCTCTCCCCCGTCCAGCGATGCCTTTAACCTCCTTTTGTTGACGGAGACTTTTATCACAAAAACCAGTTGCAAAATTGACTCAGGTCATGTGGTGACCCCACTTAACAACTGCAATAACTCACAACCAAAATTTCAGGCTCAGCTGTGGACATTAAGTAAGGACTATTTACTGTATAATATCCAGTGTTCTCATTTGCCTTAGACGAGTGTTTTTCAATCCTGACAGACTTTTAGATAGGTGGAGTTCGACGCCCAGAATTCATGCTGGCGGGGGCATATTCTGAGCCTTGAAGTCCACCCATTCCAAAACTGCCAGGTTTGAAAAACGCCGCCGGAGGCCACCAGCATCCATTCCTCCTAGAAAGTTCCATTGGGCCTGGGGTGCTTGTTTGCTTCCTAAAAGCAGATCATTCTCTCCATCTCTTTAAATTAGGAGCCTCCAGGTTTTCCTAGTGAGTTTTCAATGCCTGTAAATCAAGCCCTGCTCTCCGTCTTGGAACCTGGCCCCGTTTTTCTCCACGGCTCTTTGTGAAATCCCTCCTTTGTCCAAAGCCTTTTTCAAAAGATGAATGGGGCTCGTTCTGGAAGCCCATATCCTGTTGGAGTCCAATCCCACCGTTCATTCAGGAGATGCCCTGGGGGTGGTCCCTGCAACAACCAAGAGGAAGGTCTCTTCCCAGGCTCCCGGATAAACCGAGATGCTAATTTCGGATGAATTGTGTGTGGTTAATAAGAAGCAGGCGGTTTCCAATGGGTGGCTCTTCAAAGGGCGCCTGGAGATCAGGACGAGCTACAGAGACGGCAATGCCAACCTTCTTGAAATAGGCGATGCTGGGATCACGAGGGCTTTGTCTGCTAGCTTTCCTGACTCACACCATACACAGCACTCCCGGGAACCCACAGTCTGTGAGGAAACTCTGTGTGTACCACAGGATCCCATTAAATGCACAACACAAACACTTCAACATCTTGGCTTCTCCGGGGAGCGGTTCCTAAGGATGGGTTATCAACAGGCACTCAGCACGTTTACACAACATTATCAAAGGCAGGAAGCCCATCAGGGCCACTCTGCTCTACTTAAGGACATTTTCCCGAGCAGTCAAGCTGTCCAGCAATTCTGGTTGGTAGCCATAATAAATTCATTCATTCATTCATTCATTCATTCATTCATTCATTCATTCATTCATTCATTCACTCCTCTATTTCAAACTATTTACTATTTAGTCAAACTATTTACTAAGTCTGCATCACTATTACTATTAACCCTCCAATCCTTCCTTTCACCCATCCCTTCCCACTTGTGACTGTATTACTGTGTAACTTTGTCACTTGTATCCTTACAATTTTTATTGACTGTTTCCTAGTATGATTTGATGGCTTATTGTACCCTGTGACTATCATTAAGTGTTGTACCTGATGATTCTTGACTCTTGACGAAGGTATCTTTTCTTTTATGGACACTGAGAGCATTTGCACCAAGACAAATTCCTTGGGTGTCCAATCACCCTTGGCCAATAAAGAATTCTATTCTATTCATTCATTCACACATATCTCTTGCTGGGCATCTGAACAGGCATTTATTTCTTTTAGGACATATAAAGATTGTCAGGATATGCATTTTGCTGTGGTTGGATATGGCTCACTATTTCATCAATCAGTGTTTTATATCACACCTGTCTCAATGCCCCTTTACAATATCTTGATCTGCAGAAATTCACAAGTGTGATTTCATTCATTCATTCATTCATTCATTCATTCATTCATTCATTCATTCATACAGCTGCCCATCTAACCCAAGTGGACAGCTCACAACAGCTAAAAGTAATGTCCAATACTGAAACTCAAGTTAAATCATTCTGTAACACCGTTCACTCTTTCAAGGCAGAGCAATGACCTTGCTCTTCATTCCAGGATGAAAGTGAGTGTGTGTGAGTGTGTGTTTGTGTGCACAACTATGCATGTGCACATTACTAGTAATTTAACTAGTAATTATAGACATCAAAAATCAGTACAAATTGTGTTATGTATAACATTAATTACTGAAGATTCCTCCCTCCCTCCCTTCCTTTCTTCCTTCCCTCCTTCCTCCCTCACTCCTTCTTCTCTCCCTCCCAACCCTTCCCTTCCTTTCCTCCTCTCTCCTTCCTTCCTTCCTTCCCTCTCCCTCCTTTTTCTCCCTCCCTCCTTTCTCCCTCCCTTCCTTTCTTCCGTCCTTCCATCCTCCTTCCCTTCCCTTCTTCCCTCTCCTTCCTCCCTCCTTTCTTCCTCCCTCCCTTTCTTCTTTTCTTTTCTCCTTCCTCCCTCTTTCCCTCCCTCTGAGCTTTCTTTCCTTGAGATTTTTCTGCAGTTCAGACATTTTTTTTTCCTGGATTTTAAAAAGTCATGTAGCATGCAAAGCTATTCAGTAACAGGTCTGAGTGAGTGAAGGATATTCTTTTAAAAAGGGGTATTATGTGGCACCAGAGGAAGTGTTTTATTCATATGAATGAGAAATAAACCAAATAACATGCATTGTCACTCTTCAATCCTGGCCTTCTCCAGTTTTCATAATTCATTGTGATTTGATTTCATTAGACACAATGGGAACTTTAGCAGAAAATATGAATATTGAATGGAGGAGAACCATCTTACAAAGCATTTGCCAGTCCAGTCCAGCTAAAAGACCTAAAACTGGTTTGCCATCCTGATGTCTGCTTGGAGCATCCCCCCTCCCAAAAAACATGAACTTTGATTGGTCATATGTTGATATCCACAAAATGACCATGAATGATAAGCTGCTTCTCTCCATTCCAAGGAATAACACAAAATATTCATGGAGGAGAAGAGCTACTCTACAAACTGCAAAAATAATTCTAATTGAACCTTCCACTGCCTTATCAAATGCTTGAGTTTTATTGCTGTTGTGCTCTGCTGTTTTCTTTTAGGTTAAGTCACACCAAGAGGGTTTGTCCATTGTTGAGGAACATGAAACAAGACAAAGAGGAGCCCTGAAGATGGTACAAAAGACCATCGGGGCCATTTTGAGAACAAATGATCCTTCTCTCGCAGCCATCTTTTTATTGATAAGAGACACTTATTTGTAGCTCAGGGTTGACATGAGGGGGTCCTTGGTGCTCTCTGAGCTTGGTGGTTTTCTTGCAGATGTTTCATGACCCAACTAGGTAACATCATCAGTGCTAGAAGGGAGTGAGTTTGCAGGGGGGGAGGAAGAGGAGGGGAGGAGGAAGGGGAGTAGTAGAGGAGAATGGGGAAGAGGAGGAGGATGGGGTAAGGAGGAGAGGAGGAGGAGGAGGAGGAGGAGGAGAACAGTTGTGGGGTCCTTGGTGCTTTTTGAGCTTGAAGGTTTTCTTGCAGACATTTCATGACCCAGCTAGGGAACAACTTCAGTGCTGATGATGTTCCCCAGTTGAGAGAGTGCCAAGGATCCCTCCATTTTTTTTTTATTATTTGTCCCCTCCTTTGCAAACTTTAGGGAACCTGTGCTGCAAACGTAAAGGCTTGCCTGCAGGTGCACCGTGCACCATTTTGTCCTCCCAGGTGAGCTGCTGACTCAGCTTCCCTCCCCTAATGAACCTGTTTCGGATGCAGAGCAGGAAGATGAAAGCACAAAGCGTTTTTTTTCCGGTCTTTTCACACCTTCTCCCAGTCCCTGCGGAGCGTCAGCTGAGCGCTTCGTTAGTCATCACTGAAACGGTAAAGCTGGGAAGGCTAGGTGCCTTGTGGGGGGGAGGCCATTTACAGAAAGAAACATCTCAAAAACGCTCTCCAGAGTTACAAGCCCTGGAACTGCCCAGAACTCCCCTGGTTTCAGTCTGGAGCGCAGCTGAAAAGCGTCCTTCTGGAGTGATGGGACGAGGCAAAGCAACCTGAGCAGGGGCTGGCTTCAAATATTTTAGCAATGGATTGTCTGCATGGTTGCTGGGTGGGCGTGGCCTAGTTGGCCTCTTGCACCATGGTGTGTGTGTGGGGGGGGTGCGTTTTTGCCCTCCCTGGCCTCCTGAGGCTTTCCTCGAGCCTCCAGGAGGGTGAAAACAGCCTCCCCGGACTCCGGAGGCTCTCTGGATGGCGGAAACAGGCCCATTTCCGACCTTCTCGAACTTCCGGGAGGCCCGTTTTTCACCCTCCCTGAGTCTCGGCATGGCCCCTGCACTGACCTGCATCCAAAACGGGCCGCGTGGGGACCCCTGGGAGGGGAGGGGAGGGGCCAGCCAGGAGTGGGATTTGGGGGGTTCTCCAAACGGCACGGAATCTTAGCTAGGGGGCTCCCCCTGCGAACCCCCAGCAGCCCAGCCCTTCAACTTGAGAGGAGGAGAGTGGCTTTATTTTATTTTGTTTTCCAAATACTCTGGCGAGTGCCTTTCCTCACCTTCTGGGCATTGAGCAGGAAAGGCATCGATGTCGGTGTCGGCCACGAGATTTGCGGTTCTGCTGAGGTGTTAAAGGGAAGAGTTGATTCCTGTTCGCCTCTGTCTGAGGCGATGAACCTCTGGTGATCTCTCGGCACAGCTAGGCTTTCCCTAGCCAGGAGCAGCAAGCAGGCCTTGCGGATTCGCCTACAATGTGATCAGGGTGAGGGGTTGAGCAGACCAAGAGCTGCCTGGGGCAACCTCGGTTCCTGACGGGAGTCAGTAGAGACCAGGGCTAGCCACTTTTAACAGAATAACAGAGCTGGAAGGGACCTTGGAGGTCTTCTAGTCCAGCCCTCCCTGCTCAAGCAGGAGACCCTACACCACTTCAGACAAGAGACTGTTCAGTCTCTTCTTAAAAGCCTCCAGTGATGGAGCAGCCATGATTTCTGGTGGCAAGCAGTTCCCCTGGTTAATTGTCCTCACTGTTAGGAAATTCCTCCTCAATTCCAGGTTGCTTCTCTCCATGATTGGTTTCCATCCGTTGCTTCTTCTCCTGCCTTCTGGTGCTTTGGAGAAGAGGTTGACCCCTAACTCTTCTTTGGGGCAGCCCCTCAAATACTGGAACGCTTCTATCATGTCGCCTCTACCCTTTCTTTTCTCTAGGCTAGCCAAACCCAAATCCTGCAACCTTCATATGTTTTAGTCTCCAGGCCTTTAATCCTCTTTGTTGCTCTTCTCTGCCCTTTTTCCAAAGTCTCAACATCTTTTTTGTAATGTGGTGACCAAAACTGGATGCAGCATTCCTGGTGTGGCCTTACGAAGGCTTTATCAAGCGGTACTAATACTTCACGTCATGTTGATTCTGTGCCTCTGTTGATACCACCAAGGATTGTCAACTTGTCCAAACTGAGTTGGGGAAAATGAAAGTTTATTTCTTAGCTCCATTTGCGTCTTATCGCTTCTCTCATAATCTGTCTGTGCATATATACTTATTAAGGTCACAGAATTCAGGGAACAAAATTGTTTTACGTCAACCAACATCTGAGAAAAAGTGACTTCGGGACTGCAGCTAATTCCCTTTAGTAAGTCCAGCTTTAAATATGGTTTTAATTATCTAAGTGTGTACATATCAGCAATATTAAAAAGGATGGGTAGAATTAGAGTAAACAAGAGAAAAACCATTTCTCTGAACACTGACCCTTTCCCATTGTCTCTGTTTATGTCTTTAATTCTCTGAGTAAAGCAACTAAGCCCAGTTTTCTTACCATCAAGGAGTGCAGAAGAGTTCTCTCTCCACCCTAAATTCCAACAACACAGTATTTTTCAAGAGGTTCAGCTTAACTTTAGTTACATGCTATTATTTGATGAGCCTCGGTGGTGCAGTGGTCAGAGTGCAGGACTGCAGGGCTACTTCTGCTTCTCTGCTGGCTGCCTGAAATTTGCCAGTTTAAATCCCACCAGGCTCAAGGTTGACTCAGCCTTCCATCCTTCCAAGGTGGGTCAAATGAGGACCCAGATGGTTGGGGTCCAGAGGCTGACTCTGTAAAATGCTTAGAGAGGGCTGGAAAGCCCTCGGAAGCAGTATATAAGTCTAAGGGCTATTGCTGTTTCTGTTATTTAGAGCAGATTCCTGAATTTGGAATATCAAGATGAGAAAGGTCTACCCACTTTGAAATGTCATCATTTTATGCTGTTACAAAATTTGAAAACCCTTGTGTGACTGGAACTGTTGTGATTCACTTTATGGAAACAATACGGCTTTTTAAAAAGACTCTTTGGTCTATCCTGATCCTTAATTACATTGCCAGTTGTCATTTTGAAGAGTTAGTACAATGCATTATTATTAGAGGCAGGTGTCCTCTAACTTAGACATCCTGTCTGCAGCAGACGTTTACTTCCATCTCGTGACGGTCTCTGGTTGGGACAAGTTGTTGGACAAAGATGAGTCTCAGCCTGATGAAGCAAAGCTGGTCTTATAGAAGACAAAATTTGTAGCTCAGGGTTGAACGGTGGGGTCCTTGCTGATGATAACTGAGATTGATGGTTTCCTTGAAGATGTTTCATTACCAAACTAGGTAACGTGATCAGTGCATTGATGGTTACTGAATGCATCCCTTTTCTATTATTGAGTTGGAAGGGACCTTGGAGGTCTTCTAGTCCAACCCCTGCTCAAGCAGGAGACCCCACTCCATTCTGGATAAATGGTTGTCCAGTCTCTTTTTCTAAAACCTCCAATGTTGGAGCAGCCACAACTTCTGGAGGCAAACTGTTCCACTGGTTAATTGCTCTCACTGTCTGGAAATTTCTCCTTAATTCCAGGTTGGATATTTTTTTGATAAAGCTTCCATCCTTTGCTTCTTGTCCTCCCTTCAGGCGTTTTGGACACCAGTTCAAGGGGGTGTAACTCTTCCACGCTTCCAATGGGATAGTACCTATTTTTCTTTATCCCCTTGGAAAATATTCTTTCCCAGTAGGAAAATCATGGCTTTATTAGGCCGTTCTATTTTACAAATCTCTGCTCCGTATTGCGTGGGCTGGCTTTAATTGCCAGATTAGTTGTGTCCTATGAAGGCAGCCTTTAAAAAATCCTCTGTTTTGGGAAATATTCTTTAGCATTCTTACGGTAGCATTATACGGAAACTGAGCGAAATCCTTTCATTAAAAGCAGGTATAAAATAGCTCTCCGTGCGGATCGTCTGCTTTAAACCCCGCAGAAACAATATTGGGATTAAGAGACAAAACAGTCCCTTGTCAGGGATCTCTCCTTTATGCCAAGGCATTGTTCTTTCACGGCTATTCCTGGTGGAAGTGACTGTTTATGGCATTATATTTGGGCTTCTTGACTTGCCCCCTGTGTAGAGTTGTCACCTGACCTTTTTTTTTTTTTTCCAAGGTTTGGCAAGGTGTGCAACACAGGCGAAACAAATCAGGCGATAAAACTGTTATTGCATCTAAGAAGGGGGAGATGGTTTAATAATAGAATCCTGGACCAATCAATGGGTTGGACTTGGTGTCTCTCAATTCATGGATTTTGTGACTCCATAATTAACCATTAGACCCACATCCGCCAATGAGTTCAATTCCACTTAATTAATTAAACAGACCCTTTTAGCTTCCAGGCCTCTGGGATCATCCACAAGCAAACTGTACGGTTATTTGAAAATTTTCTGGAGGGGGGCGAAAAGCACATTAAATTAGCATTCTTATACAGTAGGATAGTTATACAGGGGCATCTAAGGAGAGGAAGGGGCTAAAAAATGTCAGGCCCCCATTAGAGACCTGATATTGTATCAACGCAGTCACAATTTAAGCAGATGGTGCTTTAAATACAAGATTTTTCTTGTCACACAAAAACAGACACAATTATGTGGGCCATAATCACACAACTGCCTACAACAAGGAAGTTTGCAGGTGTTCCATCTTCCAGGCAGTGAAATATCTGAAACTGTTATTCATGGAAACATTATGATTGGATTATTTAATATCTCGCTAGTGCTTAAATTTCAGTCGGATTTCTTTCCCCAGAAGCTCTTCTTGTTAAAAAAAATAATAATAATAACAATAGAAGTTGATAATCATTCTGAAAATGTAATTCTGTGCCAAGTGGAACAGTGTGAGAGATGAAATGTACTGTATCTTCAAAGGCAATTCAAAATTGCAAATTGATAATTTCACAGTATTATCTTTGACATGCAGTCAGTCTAGAAAACAACGCATTTGATTAGCAGAGTCAAATTAAGGCAAACTGGTGGGTTGACATAAGATTTCATGGCCAGTGCTGAGAACATAGAAGCCCATTTTAACATGGAAGGAGGGACAAATTCTCTGTTGTTTAGACGAAGAATTTGAAAAAGGGGGCCAAACAGCGGCTCCATGCCCACATGTCTATTTGGATCAGTGGGAAGGGCAATTGATAAGGCCAACTAATCTTCGAAGAGATTGATTTAGCCCTAACAAAGCCTGTCAGGCCCAAGATTAAACTACCTTATCACGGCATTAACTAACCATCACAGGAGAATATTTGCAGCTCAGGGTTGAAATAGCAATAGCCCTTAGACTTATATATTGTTTCACATGGATTTGCAGCCCCTCTCTAAGCAGTTTACAGAGTCAGCCTCTCGCCCCCCAACAATTTGGGTCCTCATTTTATCAACCTTGGAAGGATGGAAGGAGGAGTCAGTCTTGAGCTGGCCAGGATTGAACAAGGCAGGGTTACCTTGCAATACTGCACTCTAACCACTGTGCCATCAGGAAGGAGATTAAGAAAGAGAGGGAGGGAGGGAAGGAAGGAGGGAGGGAGGGAATAGCACCTATATACTGCTTCACAGTGCTCTCTAAGTGTTTTATAGAGTCAGCCTCTTTCCCCCAACAATCTGGGTCCTCATTTTACTGACGTTGGAAGGATGGAAGCCTGAGTCAACTTTGAGCCTGGTGAGATTCGAACTGCCAAACTGCGGGCAGCCGGCAGTCAACAGAAGTAGCCTGCAGTATTGCACTCTAACCACTGCACCACTGCAGCCCCCCACGAAATGCTCTCTGAGCTTGGTTGTTTTCTTGCAGGCGTTTCTTCACCCAAGCTAGGTAACATCATCAGTGCTAGTGATGACCATAGCAGTGACCATAGCAGTGGTGGGATTCATTTTTTTTTACTGCTGGTTCTGTGGGTGTGGCTTGGTGGGCGTGGCTTGGTGGGCGTGACAAGGGAAGGAGATACTGTAAAATCCCCCTTCCCTCCCCCACCCCACTGACCTGCTTTCCAGCTCCGTTCTCCTGGGCAGGGCAACCAAAGGAGACCCAGCTGATCAGCTGGGACTCAATGGGAGGCGGAGAAGAGATGGGGTTGGCGGGGCCAGTCAGAGGTGGGAATTGGCCGGTTCTCCGAACGACTCAAAATTTCCACTACCGGTTCTGCAAAATATACCAGGGGATGCTAGATGGTGGTGGAACAGGTAGAATTCTTTGATATATATTAAAGTTATGTCTATGACTTCATAATGATAGAAATTCTACATTATTTTGGAAGCTCACTGATTGGTGCTTTTAGAAAACTTAAGTTTGAAGAGCCCAAATGGTAGAACAATAGAGAAATAGAGTTATCCCAAGCCCCACATTCCTTCACTCTTCAATTCTTCTGGACTAAACATCATGACGGAAAGCATCTGTCTATCTAGCCTAACCCTTTGTTCCTGTAAGATATTTTTGGTGGGGCATTCATGAAACCCAGCAGGAGAGGAGATGAAAGCGAGGAGTACAAAGGAGCCAGTGAGATTCCATTTCCATACCAAATAACTTCCCACAAGCTGTGTCAACTATCTCTAATCAAACAAACGCTCCCCAAAAATCAACATGGTTAACTTTGAAAGAATTAAAGCACGTCCCATCACCTATATGGCTCTGCTGTCTTGGGAACTTCAGCAACGAGCCAGAAATAATTAGCTTTTGATTGTACTGATTGCATCCACCAAAAATGTCCTCAAAAGGGAAAACAACCCCACTCATATCTGGACAGATATCCTGATATGAATTTCAAATATCTCAGCCTTCTGCATCTTAGCAATGGGTTGCAATCATAATTCCCAGAAGGTAGGCTTACTAACCTCAGGAATTGTGGGACACCCCTACCCTCACTAATCCTGTTTGCACGACTTTTTAGAGTTGCCTTGCAACAGACAGAAAGGAGGGGGAAAGCAGTGTCAGGGTGGGGTCAAGGGGAGTGAGCGTGGTGGCCTCGCGGCTCGAACGGGGGGGCGGGGGCCCCGGGGGGGGGGGGGGGGGCAGAGGGGGGGGGGGGGGGTTGGGGGGGGGGTGTTTTTTGTGGGGGGGGGGGTTTTTTTTTTTTGGGGGTTTTTTTTTTTTTTTTTTTTTTTTTTCCTTTTGGGGGGGCCCTTCTTTTTGGCAGCGAAGGGGGGGGGGGGGGGGGGGGGGGGGGGGGGGGGGGGGGGGGGGGGGGTCGCCTTGGTTGAGAGGTCAATCCTAGGCCGCCACAGATGTTTCTCTCTCCCTTGGGTGCAAATAAAAACATGTCTGCTTCCCACTGCTTCCCCCTCCTTTTCTGTTGGCAACTCTAAAAGGCCACAGAAATATTTTATGAGTTGACAGACAGGATATTGCCAACAAGGACTCTTGGGGTTGGTAACATTAAGGAGCGGTGGTGGGATCCTCAAGAAGGCTTAATCTTGAAGAGGGAAAAGGCTGCCTAGGGAAATAGGACCTGGCCTTGTCCTTCTCTCTACCGATCTTCTCAGCCTAAAAATTTTCTGATTTATGATCCCAAGATGCAACTCTGCTGAGCATGTCAATTAGGGTACGTAGGGTAGATTTATGGAGGCCTTTCTGACAAGTGTCTAATTACACGGGCTCCTCCTTAATTTTACCGTGTCTCATTGACCTACAAACATGAGAGATGGAGAGACAGAGACCATCTGCAGAGCTGTGGAAGCCTGTCTCCCTCCGGGCTCCAGCTAAGCGCTCCGGAGTGAAGCAGCAGAACGTCTAATCCAATGAGCAGGAGATCAAAGCCGGCCTGAACATTTCCCTCCGTGGCTCTGCTTTGGTTGGGCTCCTTCGTTTCAAAGTCTGCCGGCTACTTAGGACAGGATGATCGCAAATCGCAAAGCGCTTTTTCCCCTGAGTGATTGGCTTTGACAGGGCCAGTCGCCCACAATCAGACACAATGAAATCAGAGCTGGTTTACACAATGAACCGAGTTGGTGTGGCTGTTCTGGGCGCGCGAAGCTTCCAATGAAACCTGCTCCTTGCACATGCGAGCGCCTTGACACATTGGTGTCGCCTTCCTTTTTTTCACACAACGAGCTGTTCTTCGCGGGTTCAAGATTTCCTTCTTCCACCCCTCAAGAGTGTGTTGGAAGTCCTACGCAAATTCTCTATTCCAACGTCAGTCCAGGAGATGCTCAGGCTGACATTACAATGCAGACAACTTACGGCCCCAATTCAGCCCAACATTCCTGCTGCTAAGTGAGACATTTGTTAACTGAGTTTTGTCCTGTTTTATGACCTTCCTTGCCACTGTTGTGAAGTGAATCGCTGCAGGGGTTAAGTTAGTAACTCGGTTGTTTAGTGAATCTGGCTTCCCTAATGACTTTCCTTGCCAGAAGGTTGCAAAAGGGGATCACATAACCCCAGGACACTGCAACTGTCATAAGTACGAGTCAGTTGCCCAGCATCTGAATTTTGATCACATGATCATGGGGATGCTGCAATGGTTGTAAGTGTGAAAAACATAACTCACTTTTTTCAGTGCTGTCATAATTTTGAACGATCACCAAATGAACTGTTGTAAATTAAGGACTACCTGTATTAGCCACATCCAGGGTCTTCTGGACACATAGTATGTGGTGCCAAAAGAGGTACGATGATTGTTTATTTCACCAGATATTCTGCTGGCATTACCAGGTGATATTCAGAAAAAAACATGCAATTTGCACAATTTTCATGCAGCAAAGAACACCGGCTTACCCCAATCTTTCCTCTTAAGAGGTTTCAATTTGTCAATTAACCCTGGAATGCCCAAGTTTATATATGCATATAGATCAAAAAGCAAGGAAATACTATTTCTTATTTGATATATTCAAGATACACAGGATTTTAAATCTGAAGGGTTGATATGCTCGAATATTTGGGGGTGTGGTAGCAGAGGTGGGATTCAGCCGGTTCTGACCAGTTCTGGAGAACTGGTAGCGGAAATTTTGAGTAGCTCAGAGAACCGGCCAATTCCCACCTCTGACGGCCCCGCCAACCCCATCTCTTCTCCGCCTCCCATTGAGTCCCAGCTGATCGGCTGGGTCTCCTTTGGTTGCCCTGCACAGGAGAACGGAGCAGGAAAGCAGGTTAGTGGGGTGGGGAGGGAAGGGGGATTTTGCAGTATCTCCTTCCCCTGCCACGCCCACCAAGCCACGCCCACAGAACCAGTAGTAAAAACATTTGAATCCCACCGCTGCGTGGTAGTCCATTTATTAGTTGCGCTAATTGATATGAAGTGTGATTTCTTTGGACTGCTGGGTGTGGGTTTTGGGTTTTGTACTTGTGTATGTCTTTAAGCTACTTTTAACATCCAGATTCATGTATTTGAGATGAGCAGCCCCATGAATTTAATCAATAACTAAACACTGTGCAAAAACCTGACTTTGTGGAAGGGTGCTGTGCGGTCTCAGTCACACCAAAGGGAATTGGGTTATTTTATATTATTTTTTTGAAATTTTAATGAGCTCAGTACAGCTTTGTGAGTATTACACTTAAGGATTGTGATTGCTGTACCAGTTACCTGTGAATAAAAAATATGTTCCTGGCAAGTGGTGGTTTATTCCAAAACCTCAGAAATCTTTGTGCTTCGGTGACCCCTGAGCATATTTGTATGAAGATGAGATGAAGTTTCTCTTTTCCCAGTTCCTTTTGACGTCTCCACCAAGATTTTGCAGGTCGGTTGCTGCTTAGACTGCATATAGCTATTGGCAGGGTTCTGCAGGTGAGCTCACCTGGCAACCCTTCGCTGGGCTCAGAAGGCACCTGGGTTTGGCTAGTGCTTGAATGGAAGAACCACAGTGGTGAATTCTCCTTTTTCTTTAGATTACAAGCATTTCTAGGTCCTTCTTATATTTTGATTTTCAAAATGCCACCTGAATTACTTCAGTAAGTAACTCAAGGTGGTGAACATGCACTAGATTCCTTCCTTCTCCTGTTTCCCCCACAACGGCAACCCTGTGAGGTGAGTTGGGCTGAGAGGTGGCCCAAAGTCACCTAGCCGGTTTTCATGGTTAAGGTGGGACTAGAACTCACTGATTCCTGGTGATTGGTCCAAAGGCACCCAGCTGGCTTTCATGGCTAAAAGGGGACTAGAACTCATCATCTCCTAGTAATAGGCCCAAAGTCACCCAGCCAGCTTTTGTGCCTAATGCAGGACTAGAACTCACAGTCTCCTGGTGATTGGCCCAGAGGCACCCAACCAGTTTTCATGCCTGAGGTGGGACCACCAACTCCTGGTGATTGGTTCGTGCCTAAGGTGCAACTAGAACTCACTAAGGCGAGACTAGATGTTTTATTTTATATAGTAAAACCTATAGAAGTGTTTTGCAAGTACCTCCTATATTCTATTGCTACCTCTTGCAACCTCCTTTGAAATGTATTGTCCCTTTTCTAACCCCAAGAGGTGCTGACACTTAGCTGAGAAGACTCCTGTGCAGAGGCATAAGTAGCAATAAATCAATTTGTCAGACCTTTGGGTGTGACCTGGTCTTTTACGCCTGACAATCACATTGTATATTAATTCTATTGCTTCATGTAATTTTAACTGTAGAAGAGACTATCTGTAGATCCGGACTGAACTGCAGGCTCCTTGGTGCTGTCTGAGCTTGGTGGTTCTTTTGCAGACATTTCATGACCCAACTAAGTAACATCATCAGTGCTAGAAGGGAGTGGGATTTGCAAATCCCACTCCCTTCTAGAAAGCAAGCTCAGAGAGCACCAAGGACCCCACAATTGTAACTGTGGCTTCATTTTTAATAGTGGTTCTGTTTGAACCATGTGCAGTGATGGTATTCAGCCGGTTTGCACCGGTTTGGGACAACCGGTTGTTAAATTTCTGAGAAGTTTGGTGAACTGGTTGTTGGAAGAAATCATTCGGGCAGAGAACCGGTTGTTAAATTATTTGAATCCCACCACTGACCATGTGGTATAAGTATATAAGTAAATCAACTCGTGGTATATGTGTATAAATAAATCAATGCGTGGGTTGGGTTGCTTGATACAAGGTGGTATTTCTGGGAATTTGATCCACTGAATTTGCAGGACAAAGAGATCCCACACAGACCAAGTCAAAGAGAGAACTGATATGTGGAAGTTGGGTCCCTCTGGTAATTCGGGTGTCACAAATGCAGACCAACCCTGCAGGTCCTCACTTGTGAATCCCCAGGAACCACGGGAGGGGCTGCCTCATCTTTCTAAGTCTCTTTTCTTTGCAAAAGCCATCATCGTTCTTGGAGTTCCTCCCAGAGAGCTGGCTGGTCCTGAGCCACTGGGAGGTTCGTGTGGGTGGCAGAACATGGGCGTGTTTTGTTTTTTTACACAACAACAAAACAATCCCCAAATAAGAAAAGGTGTTAGTTTGGGGCACAACGCCCTTGATTAAGTGGGAATGGGCCCCTGCTGTCTCAGCAGCCAGAAGAAATGCAGCCAGTTTGCCAGCTCCCTCCTTGGCACTTGGCTGGCCCTTAAAGAGGTTGGCGCTCTCCACGGGACTTAATCAGCGCCCTGTCCCCATTCATCTGTTTAAACACATTTCCATTAGTCACTCCAAGTAGGGAGGGTTGAATTGGCTTAAAGGGAATGAATGAATGAGAGGCAGAAATTGCAATGAGAGCTGGCCAAGATGGGGCCTCCAGAATGATGGGTGGAAGGAGTTTTTGTTGTTGTTGTTGTTGTTGTTGTTTTTGGGTGTTAAGAAAACGAATGTGTTAAGAACAGGCGACAAAAGAACCTGTGAGAAAGAGCTGTGCTAGTTGTTCCACGTCAAGGGTGCAGAATTGGCTTTCTCTTCCTACCAGAAACCGATTTGCAAAAGACAAATGGACACTTTTATGAACACAAATCACAGAAAAAGTTCTTCCTGAAACACGACACACACCGTGAATATTAGCAAAGCCCCTGGAATTCTTACTTTTCAGACTCACAGTGTTGCGTCTCCGGGATCTGTAAAGCTGGTCTACTCAAATACACACCAACATCACAAAGCCCCAATCCTAGTCCGTGTGTTCAGCTCAAGCCAAAGAAACATCACCCTATTCCTCACAGGGAAATGGGTTTTCCTAAATACCCATGAATGAGAGAAATGCAGGAGAAACTTCCCTACTTTTTATTTTTCTGCCCAAAAAGAAAGAACGTGAATGTCACTTCCATTCCAATGGAACATGTGGGAAAAGGCGCTTTAGAGGAGCCAAAAATTCAGACCAGACCAGAAATATCTTGGGATGTTTCCACCCCGATTTATTTCCTATTTCCTTGGTTACTTTCAGACATTTTTATCTTTTGTATAAATGTGCTTAACGTAATAGAAGGCAGACAAAAAGAAGAAAGGAAACCCCAGAGTTACAAGGAAAGGATAAAAATATAACGAAAGAAAAGGTTTTGTCCTGATTAGCTTGATCGGATCTGTTCATATCAGCTTCTGCCCATGTGGCTCGAAATCAGTGGTCCCCAAACTTGGCAACTTTAAGACTTGTGGACTTCAACTCCCAAAATTCCTCAGCCAACATAGTCTTAAAGTTACCAAGTTTTGGGACCTCTGCTCTAAATCAAAATCCCAGTTTGTACCTAGAATATCTCCAACCAGGGGAAAAATATCACACCTTCCTCAGTCTGACCTACAATGCCAAGAATTGAGGAAAGTGAGTGAGTGAAGACTGTGTGAATCTACCACCTCTATGGCCTTTGCAGTTCAGGAACTTGATCCTGGTCAACTAATCATACCCTCTAACCACCTTTGACTATCCCTGGATTCTATTTTCTAAGCTTCATGTGGTGGGCTGCCCTTCATATATTTGTTGTTGATCCTCTTTGATCCGTAACATCTGGCTAATTTGGCCTATACTCGGAGCATTTTTCTTGATTGGTTTAATTCAGTTAATCTGCTTTAATTTGGAAAATTCATTTACATGATTTAATTTGTCTTCATACAGATGCAGGTAACAGCAACCCTAACCATGAAGCAAAAAATCAGACCCCCCTCCACCTCCTCCACCTCCTCCTCCTCCTCCTCTCTGCAAATCCCACTCCCTTCTAGCATGGACGACGTTCCACAGTTGGGTCATAAAATGTCTGCAAGAAAATCATCAAGCTCAGAGCACCAAGACCCCACAGTCCTCCTTCCTCCTCCTCCTCCTCCTCCTCCTCCTCTTCCTCCTCCTCCTTCCCATTCATGTAAATGGCATGTACAATGTTGTTGTAGAATGCAACTAAACCAAGAGATTCAAAGGAGTTTTTCCGCAGACAAAGCCAGTATGGGTATTCACTCAAAAAAAGATATTAAAAATATATATATGGTGGGAGTGGGTGGGTGGGAAAACCCATCTTCCTGCTCCAAAGCTGCCTGCCATTATCACGGCAGGTAGCAGAGACAGCAGAATTGGACACAGTGAGTGCTTGGATGAGGGACCTCCAAGGAACCCTGGTCTCTAAACTAAATGGATAACTCAGAAAAACATCCAAGGAGAAACTGCTTGCCCATATTGCCAAGAAAACTACACAGTTACGCCCACAAAGTCACACACACACCCCAAAATAATAAATGAGCAGGCAAGGTGCATGTATGTGTATTTGTGAACATTTGTGCATCTTCGTGGTTGTACCTATAAAAAACCTGTAAATACGTCTTTGCTCAAACAAAGGACGGAGCCAGTTTGGGTTATAGGTTAAGGTGTTGACCGAGAAACCAGGAGATAGTGAGTTCTAGTCCTGCCTTACTGGGTGACTGGCCCAAAGCCAACGGCCAACTTTGGGCCAGTCACTTTCTCTCAGCACAACCAACCTCACAAGGCTGTTGTTGTGGGGAAAATAGGAGGAGGAAGGAATATTGTGTGTTCACCCCCTTGAGTTATTTATCAAAATAATAAAGGCAAGATATAAGTAAGTAAGTAAGTAAATAGAGAGAGGAAGGGAGGAAGGGAGGGAGGAAGGAAGGAAGGAAGGAAGGAAGGAAGGAAGGAAGGAAGGAAGGAAGGAAGGAAGGAAGGAAGGAAGGAAGGAAGGAAGAAAGAAAGAAAGAAAGAAAGAAAGAAAGAAAGAAAGAAAGAAAGAAAGAAAGAAAGAAAGAAAGAAAGAAAGAAAGAAAGAAAGAAAGTCTCCATCATTATCTTGTAGATTGGAGACTATCTGGAGAGGAACAGTCTTAATTACACCAAAATGGGGTGATGACTGAATAATCACCATGTGTCATTTAGTGTTTTGGAGACTTTATTAACGTCTAACAGGTTCTGAACTTTCCTCAAGAAAATGCACCAGAGCAACTGATTTCATCTCCATTTTCCGCGTTTGTTCTCCAGCGCCATGGAGAGAATCAATATACACAGTAGCAGTGTCACAATCAGCCACATGATCAGTTTATCTCTCTGGTTGTGGAGCACCTGTGAGGAGCCTTACCCACAAATACACAATGATGCACACGTTTCCCAGGCTTTCTGATTTCAGCCCAGGTGAGATATGTATCCTGTCATATCCAGGAGGCTGGAAGCTGCCTGAACTCTGAGTCTCATTTTATGACAATGGTGAGACACCTCCGTCCAGTCTGGGATTCCATTTTTTTACTACCAGTTCTGTGGGTCTGGTTCTGTGGGTGTGGCATGGCTTGGAGGGTGTGGCTTGGTGGTCGTGGCAGGGGAAGGTTCCTGCAAAATCCCCCTTCCCTCCCCACCCCACTAACCTGCTTTCCAGCTCTGTTCTCCTGTGCAGGGCAACCAAAAGGAGACCCAGCCGATCAGCTGGGACTCAATGGGAGGCAGAGAAGAGATGTGGGAGCCAGTCAGAGGTGGGAATTGGTCGGTTCTCCAAACTACTCAAAATTTTTGCTACTGGTTCTCCAGAACCGGCTGAATTCCACCTCTGCCTCCGTCTCAGCTTCCCTTACAACAACTCGGTCGCTGCATAGATTCCCTTGGTGCAAATGGTTCTATAAACTCTGAAAAATGGAAAAAGCCACATTTTCCCCCTGAGCCAAAAGTGTTGCAAAATGGCTTCCGTGACATCCTGAGATTGAGATCACTAAACAGCCTGGCACATTTGGCTATTAGCTGTTATCAGTGGCTCCCTGAATATCCTTATTTTAGTCCAGCTACATATTTATGATCAGCTGCCATGAAGCCCCAATTTTCCCAGTTCTGTGTTGTTTAATTGCCCCCTCTCCCCCCCACTTTTTTTTTTGCTGCTGCTGCTGCTTCCAGAGGTGGCATTATAGACTACAAACTCATCTTCTGAATCCATAATTCAGGGTGGTGGAAGAGTGGCTACCTGCAAGCCACTTCTTTACAACTCTTTGCAAGTGCCAGCTCTGACTCTGATTGATCCCAGGCTGTTTACTGCTTTCAGGCACTGAGTAAATTATTTCTGGGTTTGCTCTGATATAGCTGAAATTGCAGCAAAGCTGGCATTTTCTTGTAAATCACTGCAACTTATAACAGTCTTAGTGGGAAAAGATGCTTTAATTGTGTGTTTCTCTCTCTCTCTCTCTCTCTCTGCCTCTGTCTCTCTTAAAGATGCTTTGATTGTGTGTATGTGTGTATGTGAGAGAGACAGAGAGAGAAAGAAAGCATACTACTGCCCAATCATAGTAAATCCAAATGCCTGGGAAGTTAAGTGGTTGGATGGACAGATAGATGGATGGACACATATACAGACACAAATTAGACAGAGACAGAGAGAGATAAAAAGAAAATGGTGGGTGGAGAATGAGAGAGAGAGAGAGAGAGAGAGAGAGAATAGATAAATGTAGATAGAAATTAAATTAAATTAAAATGGATATGAAATTTGTAAATTAAATCAAGGTGGGTCGTTGATAGCATGACCATGGATGTCCCAAAGGTCCTTTTTCAGGAGGCAACTCAGCTTTCTGGTTTTTCCTTGAAGACATTTCACTTCTCATGCAAGAAGCTTCTTCAGCTCTGACTGGACGGTGGGGAATGGAAAGATTTAGATTCCTTGCAGACAGCTGGTCATTTGTATCCTTTTAGAGGGTCGTTGAGGCCACTTGGAGGTTTATCTGTGTCTGAGAATCTCCGCAGAAGATGACTATGGATGCCATCTAAGTTTTTGTGACATAGACATACTCCTGCAGAGTGGCCTGTATAACAATAATTGTCATTTGAAATCGGGATAGAACATGGGGCCAATTCTTTTTCAAATTATATTCACCAGAAACAGATGTCCCTTCAGCAAGCAAGTATAAAATCCTTGGTATTCCTGTTTCTTGAACTGATTATGTTCATTCATGTTCTTAATATCGGAGAGCAATGATTTTGCCATGAGAAATGGAGAATCTAGCAATGGCACAGTCTGAATTCACTGAATGGTGTTTTGAGTTCTAAATACTGCACGAGTTTTAATTAAAAAGCATGCAAATCCTATTTTTGAATTAAAACAAATCACACTTTTGACTAGGTTAGATGGCTTGCCTGATCAAATGGTTTTTTTTAATAACTTGTGCAGAAATAAATAATTCGCTGCCATGTGCCAAGTCAAGTTAAAAATAAGGGAAATAGAAATGTCTGAGACTTTTATATATAAAGATAAGTCATTTTAATTGCTGAAATTCTTCCAAATTATAATTAAGACAGATGACTGCATTTAGTTTTAATTATTAATCTTTTGCAAGAGAATACCATAATTACATTTTTTTAAAACTAGTTGTGATTCTACTTGAAGTAAAAACATCCCAATGGTTTAAAATCTATCTGGGCAAATATGGCATCCGGTAGATTCTTGTAGACATTTTCTCAGCTTTTTATCACTGTTAATAAAGTGATCTCTGATAATTGATCAAATTTGACTTCGAGTATTATTCACATGGCCTTACTTATATGCATTAGCCAAGTTTTTAGAAGGAAAGTGTGTAAGCAGGCAGTTGCCCAGAGGTGGTATTGAGCCGGTTCTGACCAATTCTGGAGAACCGGTAGTAGAAGTTTTGAGTCGTTCGGAGAACCAGCCAATCCCACCTCTGACTGGCCCTGCCAGCCCCATCTCTTCTCTGCCTCCCATCGAGTCCCAGATGATCGGCTGGGTCTTCTTTGGTTGCCCTGGCCAGGAGAACGGAGCTGGAAAGCAGGTCAGTGGGGTGGGGAAGGAAGGGGGATTTTGCAGTATCTCTTTCCCCTGGCACGCCCACCAAGCCACACCCACCAAGCCACGCCCACAGAACCGGTAATTAAAAAAATGAACCCCACCACTGCAGTCACCTAGCAGCTGAGTTGTGAATCTGCCTCAGTCACAAAACCCATGGCCCATTACTGTCCTTACAGTTTCTTTGTGAGACAATTGTGAGATGACAATTGGTTGCTTCTTGTCCTGTCCTCGGGCACTTTGGAGAATAGATTTGCCCCCTCTTCTCTCTGATAGCCCCTCAAATAAAGTTCACCAAACCTGGGTTGAAAAAGACAGGTCCACCATTCTCTCAGAGAATGGTTAAACCCGTGTATTCTGGTGCGTTACGTTGATATATTGCTCCAACAGTGTTTTCCAATATGTTCATATAGCATTACATGAGCAGGCACTTCTGAAAATTGCTTGCCAAGAAAACTGCAGGGACAGAATCAAGAGCATATGAAGTATTAGTACTGCTTTATAAGGTCTTGGTAAGACCATGCTTGTAATACCACATCCAGTTTTGGTCACTATAATATATATAATATAAAGAATATGTTGAGACTCTGGAAAGAATGCAGAGAAGAGCAACAAAGATGATTAAGGGATTGGAGGCCAAAACATGCAAAGAACGGTTGCAGGAACTGGGTCTGGCTAGTCTAATAAAAAGAAGGACTAGCGGGGACATGATAGCAGTCTTCCAATATCTCAGGGGCTGCCCCAAAGAAGAGGGAGTCAAGCTATGCTCCAAAGCACAAGAGGGCAGGACAAGAAAGAAGGGATGGAAACCAACCAAGGAGAGATCCAACCTAGAACAAAGGAGAAATTTCCTGACTGTTACAACAATTAATCAGTGGAATGGGTTGCCTTCAGAAGTTGTCATTTGTCTGGGATGGTATAGGTTCTCCTGCTTGAGCAGGGGGTTGGACTAGATGACCTCTAAAGTCCCTTTAAGCTCTGTTATTCTGTTTTCCTCTGTCTGACTTGTCTCGGTGGTCTCACAATTGTACAGAAGGAAAAAATGGTTATGGCATTTATGTATTTAGCCTTCTATCCCTGTTGAAGCATCTCTACATTTATCCATTAATTCGATGCAATTGCAGTTTGCTAAGTAATTAGCGATCTCACTTGTTTCAGAGTTTTTAGATAAATAAAGAATAATGTTCTCTGATAGATTTAGGTGTCACTTTTTACTTAGTTAACGGGATCTGATTTATCAAGTTTGCTATTAGTACTAACCGTATTTCTTGTTTTCTAAATGCAGAAGCTATAATTTGAAGGAATTCATATTGTCTGTATTCCACGAAGACATTAAACTGATATTAATGTCTTCACCATCCAGTGCTAATAACTTTATACATTATCTTTAGAACTGCATAATTTTCAGCACTTCCAAAACACTTGTCTCTTGTCTCCAGTATAACTTTTCCCCCCCTATTTTATCGTTTAATCTTTGCTTTAGGTAGATAATTGCTTCATAGGTATCACGGATCATTTGTAAATTCGCTAAGCCGTTCCAGAAATGAGTAAAGTTACAAAACATGACTCCAAAAAGATTAACCCTAGGCTCCTTGCTGGTTTTGCTCAGTTACATCCAAAACCTATTTACGTAGTGAAATTATTTCATTCATGATTACAGCTGCAAGGTTAAGAGATGCTAAATTATTCAAGTGTGGCAAAACAAAGTAAATACGATAGATTAAAAGAAAGATAACAGATCCATTGTTCTGAAATTAGAAAATATGTACTGAATGTTTCTAGAATAAATCCTAATCTTCAGAAAAGGACTGCCTTTTGGGACAATCTGTGGTAGATTTTGGTCATTTGATGCACCAAATATGGATTCAATAATATCATTAATTTTCCACTGATTCATTGTTGAAAGAGTGGTTGCTTCCAGTTGGGAAAGTTATGCATTTCAGCTATTTTTTATTTTATTTTTTATATTTGGTATGTCTCTGTCATCAGCAAAACTTGATACATCATAAATCATAGGATGGGAGCACATGCAACAATCATTTATACATCCGCATGCTCATATCACCCAAAGTCCTTAAATAAAGCTATGTAAGTCACTGCAAAATGCCATGTCATTGGTCCTAAAGTAAGAGGGATTATTTCACCAGATCTAAATAAAGCCTCGGGGCATCTACAGGGGTGGACAGAAAAATCAAGGTGACAGCCACATCCAGAGTCCTGGTTCACACCCGTTCAAAAATTAGCCTCTATGCTGTTAAAAGAAACCTCAACATATTCTGTATGAGTGTGTGTCAGATCACCTCACGTTGCATTAGCAGCAACATCTGTACAAAAAAAAACAACACTGTATAAAGATGGCTCAGAAGTGCTGTCCTCACACTTTACAATGCCTTACGTAAAAACAAGTCACACTTGAATTGTTGTGTCATCATGCATGTGGTTTTTTTTCTCACACCTTCCGCACATGCCCCCAGAGGTTACAGGATTTTGTTGTGGGGGTACATTTAATTGGTTTTAAAAAATCAATCTTCTCTTTTTAATAATGTCACTCTCCCTCAGGATCATGGACATCCTTTAGTACTATGGATATGGGATTATGTAGATAAAAACAGTTTTAATTTTACAAAAAATACTCCTCCTATCTGGATTCTGTAATTTGCAGAAATCAAGCATCATTCTTCTTTCTTTCCTTCCTTCCTTCTTTCTTTCCTCCCCTTCTCCTCCTCCTCCTCCTCCTCCTCCTCCTCCTTCTATCTGTATTGTGTAATTTGCAGAAATCAAGCATCATTCTTCCTTTCTTCTTTCTTTCTTTGTCGCCTCCTTCTTGTTCTGCTCTTATTCTGTAATTTGCTGAAATCAAGCATCATTTTTCTTTCTTTTCTTCCTTCCTTTTCTTTCTTTCTTTCCTCCCCTTCTTCTTCTCCTCCTCCTCCTCCCTCTTCTATCTGTTTTCTGTAATTTGCAGAAATCAAGCATCATCCTTCCTTCCTTCCTTCTTTTCTTTCTTTCCTCCTCCTTCTCGTTGCTGAGGCCAACCTCCAGTTCATGGATTTTACCCAGGTGGCCTTCTGTATAATTAAAAGGGATTTTAGGTCCCACAAAATCAGCATGCCCCATGGTCCATCTGACTTAGATTTCATGAAAAAATTACATTAGGAGCACGAATTCTCTTGCAATGAAATCTGTTCTAAGTCCCTTTAGAAAAACAGCTTCCAGTGACCAAGTCAAAATCTCATCAGAAATGCCTCTATTTTGGAGCTATCCTGTCTAACTTTGGATTAATCCATTACAGCGTTTAGTAAACTTGAATGGTATCAGCTAATATTTAGAAGTTGGTCTGAGAATTGAAACCATTCTGGCACTAATTGCAAGAATTAGATTTAAAAAATTTAACATGTGGTAGCTATATTTAATTCAGCTATATTACACTTCTATTAATATCTTCAACATAGTGCCTATGCTGAAATGTTGAAGTTTTTTTTTTTAAAGTTATTTGTCTTCTGACTGATGTTCGATCTGAGGAAAGCTTTCAAAGTTTTCTTTAAATTTCACTTTATGCAAAACTTTAATGATAACAAATTTTCAGTCCAGGATTTCCATGTTTGCTTGACTCTGGAAGGAGTAGTGCAAGGAAGAGCAACAAAGAGGATTAGGGGACTGGAGGCTAAAACATATGAAGAACGGTTGCAGGAACTGGGTAGGTCTAGTTTCATGAAACGGACCAGGGGTGACTTGATAGCCATGTTCCAATATTTGAGGGGCTGCCTCAAAAAAGAAGGGGCTCAAGCTATTCTCCAAAGCACCTGAAGGCAGGACAAGAAGCAATGGATGGAAATTCATCAAGGAAAGAAGCAACCTGGAATTAAGGAGAAACTTCATAACAGGGAGGACAGTTCACCAGTGGAACAGCTTGCCACCAGAAGTTGTGATTGCTCCATCACTGGAGGTGTTTAAGAAGAGACTGGACAGCCATTTGTCTGGAATGGCATAGAATCTTGGCCTTGAGCAGGGGGTGGACTAGAAGACCTCCAAGGTCCCTTCCAACTCTGTTATTCTGTTATCTCCAGTTGAAACCGAGGCACAGCTGTTCTGTAGCAGAAAGTGATGCCTATCAGCTGGCTGTCCTTTTAGGTACTTTCATTAACAGAGCCCTGATCCAGCTAAATCCTTGGTTGTTTGTTCTGTGCCTCTGCTTATAACCAATGCCTTCTCTTGTGTTCTTTTTCAAAATTGGAGGCATCGATACATATTCCAAAATAAAATATAAGGTGGGTTTTTTTTAAAAAAAAAATCACAATAGGTGAAGCCTCATAAGATCTCATATTAGAATTCCAACAACATTGATGTCGTTCTTACATCAGCTTTAAAGAGATTTGAGATCTGGGACACTTCATGAGATTCAGCCACTTTTTACTTCTCCGAACCAAAATCGAAGGAATTGAGATAAAGGTGGTTGAAGGGAGAGGAAAGGCAGGCTTTGAAGGGTTCTCACAAAGAAAAGAGTTGGTTTCCAACACCCAAGGCTGTAGAACAAGGGATCATGTCTAAAATGACAGAAAGACAGACCAGAAAATGTAAGGAGTGGTGCGGTGCCTAGAGGTGGAACTCTCACCTCACACTCAGGAGGCTGTGAGTTCAATTCTAGGTAGAGGCAGGTATTTTTCTCTCTTGGGGCAGACTGAGAATATTTCTGCTGAACAAAACTCTGCATTGGTGACAGGAAGGGCATCCGGCCAGTAAACCTTCTGCTAGCTCCATTCAGTTGCCCAGACTCCACCTTGCAAAAGATTATGGAGTCATTAAAAGGAAGGGAGAAAAACGTAAAGTACAGAAAGGGAAACTCACTAGTATAACCAAGGAAGGCAATCAATTTCTCTTCCATTGAGCTATCCAAGAAAAGATGTTTAAGTTTAGATTTGTTAGATTAGATATCCAGGACTATAATCCTATGGTTCTATGACATAATACATGCTAGAACAGGGGTGTCAAAATCTCATCCTCACAGCAGTGTCACGTGATGCATTGGGACTTTCCCTCCCTTCACTAAATTGCACGTGGGCCTGGCCAGCGCATGACACAGTCTGGGAGTAGGAGGAATAACCGGCTTGGTGAGGTTGAGGCAAAGAGATGAAGGAGAAGAGCACAGATGGACAGAATCAAGGATGTCATGTAAGCATCCTTGGAAGAAGACCTGTGAACCATAACCAGACAGGTGGAGGTGGAGAATATTGTACCACACCATCTGCAGGAGTCATGCCTGACTTGATGGCACAAATTACTTTTGAAAAGATCGTGTCATAGCCTCCTGAACTAGAAGTTGTTGCTGAACCCAACCTCTAACTTGGCTCCTATAAATTACGGACAGTCAAACATCGCCCAAAGAAAGAAAACCTACAGTAGCCTCTAACGTTACGAAGTTGGTGCCTGGGCTTGGTTTCCCTCCAAATGTTTAATAGACCTTTCCTTGATTACTAACTTGAACAAAACAGCACAGTGTTTTATCTACATCACTTTCATGGTTGGCTTCTCGCCCAGGAGAAGAGTCCATGTGAGTGTGCAGACGTGGGAAAAATCAATACAGCGCTTGGGGAAAAAAGATTTATTACCAGGCCCAACGCTTGTGGCCTATGTGCTCTTGTGACATCCACAATTAAAACATACAAGCAAGCAGGTGGAATCCGCCATCCATCATGCTGTATTCATTCTTTCTTTCTTTTTTAACGCCTGCCACAGTTCCAGAGATCGTCGGGCCGCGCTCGGTGGAGCTGTTAAAATAATCAGGCTGATCACGGGATGTAATTTGCTGTGGCTTCTCACTCGCTCACAAAACATGTGTTTTATTAACCGCAACATCGTACACCCGTGAGAATGAAGACGGAGGGGCGACATTTGTGTGATGCAATCATTACTATCCTTCAGTGTTTTGTGGGTGTGGTGCATGAGTGTATGAGGGTGTGGAATTTTAGGCTAATTTGCGGAAGTTACTTTTCTAATGTTGAGCGGATTCTCTATAGATTGCAGATTAACAGAGTTGGAAGGGACCTTGTAGGTCATCTAATCCAACCCCCTGCCCAAGCAGGAGACCTTATATCGTTTCTGACAGATGGTACTCCAGTCTCTTATTAAAAGCCTTCGGAGATGAAGCTCCTACAACTTCTGAAGGCAACTTCTGTTCCATTGGTTGATTGCTTTCACAGTCAGAAATTCCTCCTTATTTCCAGGTTGAATCTCTCCTTGATCAGTTTCCATCCATTATTCCTTGTCTGGCCTTCGAGTGCCTTGGAAAATAGCTTGACCCCCGCCTCCTCTCTGGGGCAGCCCCTCAAATATTGGAACACTGCTCTCCTGTCCACCCTGGTCCCCCTCTTCCTAGACTAGCCAAACCCAGTTCCTGCAACCGTTCTTCACATGTTTTAGCCTGCAGTCCCCTAATCCTCTTGATCACTCTTCTCTATAATCAGATAAGAGCTTTGATTTTTCTCAAATTTAAGTACCCACTAAACTCCACTGGGTTCAACACAGTGTACATTTAAGTAGATTTATGCAGGAATACATGTATCAGAAAGTTTTTTCCCCTGATTCTTCAGCCTCAGTGATGCACAGAAGTGATGTTTATCATGATCTCATTGTGTCAGTGATGGAATCTTATGAGTCTCACCTGTGCAATGACATCACATCATCAGTGATGTAATCATGGCTTGTACGGGATGCCTATAATTGACTGAACACTGTTGTTCTTCTCATTTACTCTCAAGGCAATTCTGAAGTAGACGAGATAACGTAATTTTTGGCCACAGACTATCATCTAAGCTAACATTAGGATTATGAGTGGGACATAGAATCTGTCCGTGTGCAGTTACACAAGTTGGTAGAAAATTCATGGAGTTATCATCCCAATTTGAGGGATGATACCAGTCTTGAAAAATCTGACTGAATTTACATTTGAATCACAAACCTACAGTCATCTTTCATACATCTTATTTCCATAAAGTTATATATTCTAAATTCAGCACTATTCACTGCTGGAGCAGACTTTCTGATTCTTGGCATAAGAGTTATGATATTTCTGTGCATCTCCTTTGTATAACTTATTTGTATTTTTATTGCTTTTTGTAGAATTTATTGTTCTTTGACTAAATCCTATGAATTTGGAAATCATTTTACATTCTCTTAATATTCAGACCGACATGTTCAAAGGACACCGCGTGTATAAATCACAGCCTTGGTTGACAAAGTAGTTTAAGTATGGATCCTGACCTATCACAGCCACAGTTTTTATGCACTTTGAAGGAAACTGAGATAAGGTATGTGCTTCTGCTTCTACCTAGCAAAAGCTAAATTGACCTGGGAAAAGCTCAGCTTCATAGCTGAGAGGTTCTCCAGACAAGAGCCTCCAAGAGAGAGAAGGAAATAAACCTATCTTAAGTAGAAATCCTGTTCCGGGTCCACTCTCTAATTATTATTATTATTTATTTCCTTCAGGATGCAATCTTATTTTTCATAGGGAGCATTCAGGGTTGTGTTCCCCCATATCTTGAAAGGGCACGCCATCCAGGAATATGACCATGGGACAAGCACATCATTTTTGCAAAACTGCAGGTCCAAGACCTAGGAGTAGCTAGCCATCTGCCCTATCTTGATACCTTACAGGTACTCTTTAGCAACTTGCTTAATAACCACTCACAGTTATGATGGGGATGAAACAAGTAACTCAGAATTGAAAGCTTTTTCAGTTTTGAATATTTCAGAATATGCAGATAGCTACTGATTTATCACCTGGGTCATCTCTGAGATGGGCCCAGTTGGAAAGATAAATAAGAAAGGGATTTGCCCAGCTGTGTGATCAAGATAAGGCGGTATCCCTAATGAAGCCCCACTCTCTCCAACCTGTTGCCTTAAAATGTTTTGGAAGTGCAATTCTCAAATTCTCAGCCCCAAACAACTTAGGAAATGTGCAGTCCCAAACCACACATCCACACACCAGGTGTCATAAGTGCTAGCTCTGTTAGGCAGCATGGCAGGGGTCACGTACTGCAGAAGTCTCCTTCGAGATGGAGAAAATTGGCATTCTCCTGCTGAATTGCATCATGGTATAAAAGGAAGCCCCTTTCAAACATGACAATGGACATTCTCTGTCATCCAGCTCATGGTTGTCCCAAAAGTGCTTTTTCAAAAAGCAACTGGACTTTCTTTGTTTTTACTTGAAGAGGTTTCACTTCTCATCCAAGAAGCTTCTTCAGTTCTGAAGAAGAACTGAAGAAGCTTGGATGCCTTTGGGGGGGGAAAAAACCACCTTGGGGATCTTTCATAAAGTTCAGAAATATACTGTGTTTGTATGAACAATAGATGTCAGCATTCCAAGCAGTGGTGGGATTTAAAAATTTTTATTACCTGTTCTGTTGGTGTGGCTTGGTGGATGTGGCTTGGTGGGCGTGGCATGGGAAGGATACTGTAAAATCCCATTCCCTCCCCACCCCACTAACCTGCTTTCCAGTTCCGTTCTCCTGGGCAGGGCAACAAAAGAAGACCCAGCTGAACAGCTGGGATTCAGGAGGCAGAAAATAGAGGGAGTTGGCGGGGCCAGTCAGAGGTGGGATTTGCCAGTTCTCCGAACTACTCAAAAATTCTGCTACCGGTTCTCCAGAACTGGTCTGAACTGCCTGAATACCCACCTCTGGTTCCAAGTAATGCACCCATAGAAAACAAACTCCAAGGCACTCGAGTTTCATCAAAGAACAGTTTATTGGATACATCATTTTGGCACAAACTGGTAAAAGCCGACGGAGGTTTCCCGCGGCTTTCACCTAATTAAAAACAAAAGTTTTCCCCTTCCCCACAAGTCACTGGTCACGTTGTCCAATCCAAGTGCTAGCTGGCTGCTGGGTCACTGGCTCCTCCTCTGGCCAGCCCCCTGTGAGAATGTCCTTGGTTTCCACAGGAAAACTTCATTGTTTTGGCGACAAAACCCCATCTAACTATTTCCGCCCTCCCACTGCTGTGTGGCTACTCTGAAGCCTCCAGGCTCACTTCAGAGTTGACAATAACCTGGCCTGTTTTCAGAGTAGCAAATGGCCTCACATTTTCAGGAGGATGTCAGATTGACGAGAATAGTCATCCTGTCATTCTTGTGTCACCATTAGAGAACTTGGTCCAAGCTTCCCGTGAAGATTTACCCTGAAGATATTTGCGGTGAACAATTTTATGATCCGTTCTGCATTTCACCTTCTTCCTAATTACTTTTCCATCTCTGTAGGCACCTGACAGAAGGTCCAGTTGGTTTGTTCCTTCCTTCTCGATGGGATGGCTCTTCATCCCGTGAAGCTACGTGCTGGAGAGAATGAAGACCTCTGATGTTTGTTTCTTAGAGCTGCCGGAAGAGGACCAGTGAAGATGTTGGCAAGGCTTCTTATGCTTGCGCTGGCTTTGTTCTCCAGAAGTGTCTTCCTTTCTTTAGGTGACCACAACTTTTTAAGGAAAGAAATTAAAATAGAAGGAGACCTGGTGCTGGGAGGCCTCTTCCCAATCAAGGAGAAGGGGACTGGCACCGAAGAATGCGGAAGAATCAACGAAGACCGGGGCATCCAGAGGTTGGAGGCTATGCTGTTTGCCATCGATGAGATCAACGGGGACAGCCACCTGCTCCCGGGGATTAAGCTTGGAGTCCACATTTTGGATACCTGCTCACGAGACACCTATGCCTTGGAACAGTCCCTGGAGTTTGTCAGGGCTTCGTTGACGAAAGTGGATGAAGCAGAGTACATGTGCCCTGATGGCTCCTATGCAGTTCAGGAAAACACCCCGTTGCTCATCGCAGGAGTCATTGGAGGATCTTATAGCAGTGTTTCCATACAGGTGAGCCGCTCCATCCATAAAGATAACACAGCGTGTCCATAATCATTCACCTGTTTCAGGGAATCTAAGGATCTCCCGATCAGGAAATTGGGACTGGTGGGGTTGAGTTGTGCAGCCACAGTTCAAGGCAAAGGAATTGGAAGAGATGGTAACCACTAAATGTTTCTCATGATAATCTCAGCATCATCTACAAGAAAGTATGAAATTTCTAAATGTTGGGTCAGGATAATGCTTCCTTCAGGGCAGCCATTTCAAAATCTGAAGGCGTTCTCCAAGACCTCAAGATCTTTCCAAGCATGATTGATATTATTGAATGGAAGGTTTTGCAGATCAAACCTGGGGCTTCCCAAAATTTAAATACTAAAGAGATGACCTCCAGAACTTTGATTTCTGCCGTTGGCATTCTTGAGGCCAAGAATGTTTGAAGGAAACAAGGTGTAAGGCTTAGGTGGAGACTTATCAAAAAAATTTACCCAGCTTAAGTAGTTCTTCTTTTTGGCTTGTTGGCCATCTGACCACACATCCTTCAGTCAAAGAGCCAGAAGAAGCGGCTGGATGATAACAACTCCACAGCTGGAATTGCTGATAAAATCAGAATAAGGATTATGGGCCTCTCGTCTCATTGCCCTGTTTGCTGATGACATCACAAAGTTCTCCAAGCTTTTATCTTTTATCTTTCCTGGAGGGTTTTAATAATAGGTCATGAATATTCAGATCGTTTTGCAGTGTGATTTTCAAGATGGATATGGCAGGAGGTAACTTTAAACAGCCGTTGCTTCGGGAGTTTTTTTTTCCCAGGATATTTTTGTCTCAATTGTTTCCCTGCAGGCACAAATGTGAGAATTTGTTACACAGGGATAAAATCTTATTATATCCTAGTGATGCAATTAAAAGATTTAACTCTCACATTTGTAGAAATGCAGATATAGTCATTTAAATATTCAACATCTGAGTCCAAACAAATTATAATCTAATAGTTCATTGAGCAATCATTGATTCAATGTAGTCAATAATTTGCATTGTAGCAAAGGAATATCTAATTCTCAAAGTTCAACGGTTGGATTTGTACAAAATGGTAAACTAATTTATGGTTTCTGAATACCATACGGGTACATTTAATTCTACCCACTCTCCCCTTTGCTGCTGCTGAGAAAAAAAATACAATAAATAGAAATTTTATAAGAAGAAAGGACAGGGTTATGAATTATGTTTAATGATAAAACCAAGAATTCTGCTCTTTTCGCTAACAAGCCAGAATCTAAAACCTGTGTTTGATTTCTGATTCCTAGCCATTCATGTATTCTTCTCAAATGGGTATATCATCTTGTCTCTCTTCAATTCTAAATCAGAAATTTTGTTGGGAGGAAAGGGGGGGGGAGAAAGAAGGAAAGAAAGAAGGAGGAAGAACGAAAGAAAGAGAGAGAGAGAGAGAGAGAAAGAAGGAAGGAAGGACAAAAGAAAGAGAAATAAGAAGAAAGAAAGAAAGAAAGAAAGAAAGAAAGAAAGAAAGAAAGAAAGAAAGAAAGAAAGAAAGAAAGAAAGAAAGAAAGAAAGAAAGAAAGAAAGAGAAGGAAGGGAGGGAGGGAGGGGGAGAAAGAAGGAAAGAAAGAAGGAGGAAGAACGAAAGAAAGAAAGAGAGAGAGAGAGAGAGAGAAGGAAGGACAAAAGAAAGAGAAAGAAGAAAGAAAGAAAGAAAGAAAGAAAGAAAGAAAGAAAGAAAGAAAGAAAGAAAGAAAGAAAGAAAGAAAGAAAGAAGGAGGAAGAACGAAAGAAAGAAAGAGAGAGAGAGAGAGAGAAAGAAGGAAGGACAAAGAAAGAGAAATAAGAAAGAAAGAAAGAAAGAAAGAAAGAAAGAAAGAAAGAAAGAAAAGAAAGAAAGAAAGAAAGAAAGAAGGAAGAAAGAAAGAAAGAAAGAAAGAAAGAAAGAAAGGAGGGAGGGAGGGAGGGAGAAAGAAGGAAAGAAAGAAGGAGGAAGAATGAAAGAAGAGAGAGAGAGAGAGAGAGAGAAGAGAAAGAGAGAAAGAAAGAAAGAGAAAGAAAGAAAGAAAGAAAGAAAGAAAGAAAGAAAGAAAGAAAGAAAGAAAGAAAGAAAGAAAGAAAGAAAGAAAGAAAGAAAGAAAGAAAGAAAGAAAGAAAGAAAGGGAGGGAGGGAGGGAGGGAAGGAGGGAGAAAGAAGGAAGGAAGGAATCCAAAGACCATCATATTAGATGCTCCCAGAGTCATCTAGAAGAGCTCCGATCATTCACCAAATTCTGGACCCACTCCTGGAAAGACAATGGACCTTCTCTGCATCCTAATGCTGTTTTTCTCTTTTTTAGGTTGCCAATTTGCTCCGGCTCTTCCAGATTCCTCAGATCAGCTATGCCTCCACCAGTGCCAAGCTCAGTGATAAGTCCCGGTATGACTACTTTGCCAGGACGGTGCCCCCTGACTTCTACCAAGCCAAAGCCATGGCTGAGATCCTGCGCTTCTTCAACTGGACGTACGTGTCCACGGTGGCCTCGGAAGGAGACTATGGAGAAACAGGGATCGAAGCCTTCGAACAAGAAGCCCGCCTGAGGAACATCTGCATCGCCACCTCTGAGAAAGTCGGCCGGTCCAACATCCGAAAATCCTATGACAGCGTCATCAGAGAACTTCTCCAGAAACCCAACGCCAGAGTGGTGGTCTTGTTCATGCGTAGCGATGATTCTCGGGAACTCATCGCCGCGGCCAACCGGTTCAACGTCTCCTTTACCTGGGTGGCCAGTGATGGCTGGGGGGCCCAGGAGAGCGTGGTCAAGGGCAACGAACATGTTGCCAGTGGGGCCATCACTCTAGAGCTTGCTTCCCATCCGGTCAAAGAGTTTGACCGATACTTCCAGAGCCTCACCCCTTACACCAACCATCGCAATCCCTGGTTTAAGGACTTCTGGGAGCAGAAATTCCAGTGCAGCCTTCAGAACAGGAAAACCCACAGAAAGGTGTGTGACAAGCATTTGTCTATCAACAGCTCCAACTACGAGCAGGAGTCCAAGATCATGTTTGTCGTCAATGCAGTGTATGCCATGGCCCACGCCTTGCACAAAATGCAAAGGACAATGTGTCCAAACACAACCAAGCTCTGCGACAACATGAAGCACCTGGACGGCAGGAAGATGTACAAAGACTATTTACTCAAAGTCAACTTTACAGGTAAACCGTCAGCCTCTTCTGATGCTTTCCCTAGGAAATAGTTAGGTTTTATTCTACATTTATTTAGCCTCTTCTTCGTCTTGGGCTCTCTTGTTCAAGCAGGGTTTGAGGTGACGAGATATATATATAGATATAAATACATATATACGTATGTATGTATGTATGTATGTATATATATGTATATGTATATGTATATGTATATGTATATGTATATGTTTTCTTAAGTTTTCGTGGGTACTTACATGTATGGTATTCAGCTTTGTTCGGGTATTTTCCCACGTCATTGTAGTTGTGCTTTTAAAGTTGTAGCAACGTTTCAGCAGAATCTCATCTGCCATCATCAGGCTTCTGTATATATATATATATAATCTTGAAGCAAGGGAGGACTTAACAGAACTAGATAAAGCCAACAGCTTCTGTTGACTAAATTATCAAGACAAACAACTGCAAATGCCTTTTCGTTCTATTTCAAGGCCTGGCAGGATAAATCAAGAGGTAGCCAGCAGTTCCACCGAAATCCAAGGAAATGTCAGGAAAACAAACACAGATGTCGCTTCGGAGGGAAACAGGCAGGATTAGAAGAGACAGGTAGATTGGTGAGCTATTTAAGAGGTGGTGCCAGATGGACTCTTTTCTGTCTGTGTAGGAAGAGTTTGTTTTCTGGAGAAATTAGCCAAGGGAGAGAAAGTTAAGCAGTCAAAGACAGTCAGATCCAGAATAACAGACTAACAGAGCCAGGAGGGACCCGGGAGGTCCTCTAGTCCAGCCCCCTGCTCAAGCAGAAGACAAATGGTTCTCCAATCTCTTCTTAAAAACTTTCAGTGATGGAGCAGCCACTTCTGGAGGCAAGTTGTTCCCCTGATTAATTGTCCTCCCTATTGGGAAATTCCTCCTTAATTCCAGGTTGCTTCTCTCCTTGACTGGTTTCCATCCGTTGCTTCTTGTCCTGCCCTTGGGGGCTTTGGAGAATAGCTTGACCCCTTCTTTTGGGATGCCCTTGCAGGAGGGGGGGGTGGGGGGGGGGGAAAGGGTGGAGGGGAGGGTGGGGGGGGGGGGAGGCGGGCAGCTTAATGAAGAGGAAGGGTTTAGGTATACAACACTAACACAAACACTGCTTTAGGGCAGACCTTCTTTTCAATAAACTAAACATATCCCATTCCAGCAACCGTCCAGTTCCCTAATTACCTTTCTTGCTCTTCTCTGCAGTCCTTACAAAGTCTCAACATCTAAAAGGCAGATGTTCTAGCAACCTCCTTAGTTCTAGGTTGCTTCTCTCCTTGCTTCATTCCAGATTGTCTCTGGAAGGGTTCACTCCACATTCAACTACTTCTGCCCACTTTCCAGAGGCATTCTTTTTCAAAAAGCTTTAGTCTAGCTCAAAGATTACTTCTTTATATTAGCGCTGATTTTCTCTACCCTGAACCATTTGGGGTGATCCAGATTTTCAAAAAGCATTATTTTCTAGCCATACGAACATTTAAAATACAGCAAAGAGCACTAAATAGCTAAAATAACAAATATCACCACAAACCCTCAGTAGTCCTTAAAAACACTACTAAAAATAAAGGTTATGAGTTAATAAATGCAATTTGCACGTAGAAAAAGCCACATGTGAGCCAATGCAGCTTGTATTTTTAGCTACCCTCCCAAAGGTTTTGGCGAAAACTTTAGTAACCACAAAACAGGAACCTGCTTTCCTATATAGTTGGAACAAAAAACATCTTTTATTTTAACAGCTGCTTGCCTTCTCATCCTAGAAATGAAATAAGGGATTTATGAAGGCACCAGTTTCTCCAAGCTATTTATTGTTTCCAATGTACTATTCCAGAAGAGGGGACATTTTGTCTCAAAGGCAAGCAGCCTTTGCTAAGAGAGTCAGAAAAAAATGGGCCTAGATGGGCTTCCTTTAAAATGGCAGTGGTTTTTTTGGCACCAGGATGCCAGTCAAGATCGCTTCACCCTTTCCAAGACCTTTGTGAAAGAAGACCTTCCGGAGGGCTGTATTGCAAAATACAGTGGCCATGCTTCCTTGGGCAAAAATGAACAGCAAACCTGAAAAATGGCACATCTACAAAAAAGGTTCATAAGGGCTAAAAATATTTATGTTTTTATTTTATTTAGAACATTTGATTTTATTGATAACTTTGCGTGACAAAGGAATATACAAGAATAAAGCCCCCCCCGCAAAAAATATGTTAAATGAAATAAATTTAAAAGGGCAGCTTTCTAATATAAAGGCCCATTCTTTATAATAAAGGATCTGTGGTGATTATATTTTAAAGTGGAAGCTAACTGTGAAAATGATCATTTTTGTCTGGCTGAAAATGTTTCTTGAAAGAAAGTCCTTTAGTAAGGACATAGTTTAATATTTGGAGCAGGGCTGTGTTATATTAGACTATAGGGTTCCATAACTCTAATGATTGGTCATACGAGCTGGGACTTATGGAAGATGTAGTCCCTAACATCGAAATACCTGGCCTACTTCTGAATTACAAGGTTATCTATCAGCCACTGAAGTCATTGGGTGAGTTTGGGCCCATTCTCAACTTGACCAACTTCACAAGGTTTCATAAATTATTATTTTTTTAAAAAAAAAACACATATCCCACCTTAATTCCATGCAGGAAAGGCAAAATAGAAATTTTGCCAACAAAAAAATCACCTTCTGCACCTCACAGAAATGTATAACCTACATTTGAAGACTTGTTAGACTGATTTCTTTCTTGAATCGCAACATTTGAGAGTTTAAAGGAGTGGGGGGGAAAATGGTTTTCTCATCCCCATCTCACAACCTGACAGAACACGTATTGTTTACTCTTCCCCCAAGAATTGCTCCATAAACCAGGTTAAGCAAAGGAGATCTTGTGGAAATTAATTTACACAACGGTATTGAATGGCTGAGTTCCACTGTCACGTGAACTGGGGTTTTGTACTGGGAACTATTTTTGTTTTCTTGAAATAACTTAAGTCACTTTACTTCAAAAAAGAAAAAGTTGGCTGGGGCCTATTTTCCATCTTGATCTCTATCCAATTTCCTCTTTTCAAGAAGAAAGGAAAAAGGGAGTGGGATTTGCTGAACTTCCAGCGAAGTGGGGGGGGGAACCCACCTCTTGAGAGCCCATTTCCATGGTAACCACTCCATTCAGGTAAGAAAGTAAATAGGGTCGTTGGCCTGCAGCACACATTTTCCCCAGACAAACTCACATCAACCCCCTTAAGTCCCCACCTTCTGTGCCATATAGACTAGCTGAGAATTGCAGCTGAATAAAATCTTATTTTTTTCGGTTGTTGTTGTAGACCCTTAAAGTATTATTCTATGCCAAAGGGAGCCTGGGCTTCAAAATATATGCTGGAGTTGTCTTATTGCAACTCAGTGTACATCCTGCCTTTATTGTGTGCAAATCGAGGTGTGTACATAATGCTGTTGCCTTCTAGGTTCTTCACTATAACAACCCTACCTGGTCTGTGGTAAAGTTGGGTGGGAAAACAATGATGGATCCAAAATCATCCAACTGACTTTCATGCCTAAGAAAGAAGTAGAAGTGATGGTGCCCTGGGTTCTAGATCGATATCTTCTACATTAAATTGGCACTTGTTATAATGACACATCTTCGGTCTAATGTAGAAAGTCAAGACCCCAGATCAGAGGTCTCCAAACTTGGCAATTTTAAGACTTGTGGATTTCAACTCCCTGCCCCAGATAAAGTATTTTATCCTTTTGAGCCTCCTTCAGCCTCAGATGAGTATGAAAAATTGCTTGTTATGTCAGAGTGTTTTCACACAACGCGCTGGACCCTAAACCTGGGTTAAACAAAACACAATTTCAGCATTCATAGAACAGGACATTATCTTAATAAGCTGGACATTTCTGGTCTTTGCACTCCATGGTTCTTTGGCATAATCTGGTATTGCCCTTCCTTCACAAGACATGATTAAACAATGGCTGGTTTCTTGCAATACTCTGAACCATAAATTGGCCAACCCCACTTTAACTTAGCCTAGCCACCATATTAAGACTAATGCTTGATATGGTTTTGTGAATCTCATAAGGGGGAAAATGTGCTTAGCTTAGAGGAAAAAGGGGGAGAATAGTCATTATTCATTCATTCGGCTGTCCTGTAGGAGATTGAGTTGTTCCAGAAGGCAGGACTAGAAACATTGGGTGGAAATTGCAGAGAAGCACAGTTTGACCAAATATGGTGAGAAACTACTGAATGGTTTCAGCAGATTGACCATGGACACTCTTCCTTTAACAAGTGGTATTAAATGGACTCCAGAAGATGGTAGAGAACAGGAAGACCTGGAAGAACCTTGTCCCCGTGGGGTTGCAATGGGTCGGACACAACTTTGCAACTAACAACAACAAAAACTGTTGGAGATACTTGAACAGAAGTTGGATCGCTATCAACCAAGAATGTTGGGAAGGACTCTTGTACTTTAGATCTTTCTGGGCAGATTGTTTCCAGAGGACCTTCGACGAATAGAATAGGATAGGATAGAATAGAATAGAATAGAATAGAATAGAATAGAATAGAATAGAATAGAATAGAATAGAATAGAATAGAATAGAATAGAATAGAATAGAACAGAACATAATTTTTTATTGGCCAAGTATGATTGGTCACACAAGGAATTTGTCTTTGGTGCATAAGCTCTTGGTGTACATAAAGAAAAAATAAAATATCTTCATCAAGAATCCTAAGATACAACCCTTAGTGATAGTTGTAGGTTACTAATAAGCAATTGAATCATACTAGGAAACCAATAAAACAATATAAATTGTAAAGATGCAAGCAACACAATTACAATCATAAGTGGGAAGAGATAGATAATAGGAAGGATGAGAAGAAGAATAGTAATACAGTCTTACTAAATAATTTGACAGTGTTGTGGGAATGAGTTGTTTAGCTGAGTGATGGCATTTGGGGAAAAAACTATGCATAACAAATCCTTTTCTTCTTCTGTTACTCATTTGAGGTCTTCTACAGGAAAATCATCTACAATAATATTTAAAAAAATTACCTAGTCATTACAGGCGGTCCCTAAATTAAGATCCTCCAGCTTCAGGGCAAGTTGTTCTTAAGAAAAGGCTACCTATTACTAAAGGTGGCAGGTGGCATTGTCCTTCCTCTGTCCAATAAACTACTGAAGCTACACAACATTTTTATGAGCCCCTGAAGCTGTGCATTTTTAACCCACAGCCTGTTTTCAGAAGTTTATGAAAACACATTGCATGCTTTCATAGTTTGTCAACTCAAGGAAGGACAACTCCATCCACCATTTTTAGTAGTAGTTTGTTTGTAAGTACAAGTTCTGAGCTGCCTACAAATTCAAGTTACAAGGAGATTTAGGGATGGAATTTATTCTTAATCCAGGGACTAGTTTACATAACTTTTTTTTTTAAGTGTTTAACTGAAACTGTTCATTCTTTTGTTAGCATACGGTAGCATTATTTTCCATCTGATTTATTTCTTGGCACAATACCTGGCTTGTATAAAGCTCTGCCTTCAGTTAATTCTTCAGATTAGGAACTTGTGCAAATGTGACTCTGTGAGTTAATTCAAGGCTACACAACTCTGTTGTTGTTTTTTTAATATCCTTGGGATTTTCCTGCAGATCGCTCTGGAGATTATGGGGTAACAAACTAAGAAAGCACCTTGCATATTCTGTGTTTATCTCCTTGGCAAAATAACTTTCTTTTCTTCAAGATGCATCATGATGTTGTTGAAAACAGCAAACTTTAAAGATTCTCAACTGAACAGAAATATTTAAATATGGTAGAAACCATCTGAAATCAGGCCAGATTTCTCCAAAAGTAGCTTGCAGGACCATACAAATAATGAAAGCCAGACTATAGCCAGCAAGGAGCTCTTAGGAATAAGACAAAAATGCAATGCTATGTAAGAAAGATGACAAATGGGTGGAATGGTAGTCATGCCAAGGATTCCTTATGAATAGTGATGGGGCTGTTGAAAAACATGCTTATTGCATTAGGAAGCAGTGCTTGCTGGATCTTGGGTCACTTCAAAAAGCATAGAAGAGATGAATCTTCTTAAAACTTAGACTGGAAAGCACAAAGAAATCCCAGGATAACAGAATAACTGAGTTGGAAAGGACCTTGGAGGTCTTCTAGTCCAACCCCCTGCTCAAGCAGGATAATCTATACTATTTCAGATAAGTGACTTTCTAGTCTCTTCTTGAAAACCTCCAGTGATGGAGCAGCCAGAACTTCTGAAGGCTAGCTGTTCTACTGAATGATTGTCCTCACTGTTAGGAAGTTTCTCCTTAATTCCAGGTTGCTTCTCTCCTTGATTAGTTTCCAACCATTGTTTCTTGTCCTGCCCTCAGGGGCTTTGGAGAATAATTTGACACACACACACACACACCACTTCTTTGTGGCAACCACTGAGATATTGGAAGACTGCTATCATGTCTCCCCTCATCCTTCTTTTCACTAGACTAGACATACCCAATTCCTGCATCCTTTCTTCATATGCTTTGTCTCTCTCCAGGCCTTTAATCATCTTAGTTGCTCTTCTCTGCACTCTTTCCAGAGCCTCAACATCTTTTTTTAGTCTATGCTGACCAAAACTGGCTGCAGTATTCTAAGAGGTACAAATGCTTCACGTGGTCTTGATTCTATCCCTCTTCTGGATTAGACTGGGAAACTGCAAAATAAAAGCTTTCTGGACTAAGACTGCAGCAAGCAGTTCTTTATCCTTGACTAGAGAACTTACCAGGATGAAGTTTCGTGACTTGATCCATTCACTTTGGCCAATCTACAAGAGGCGAAGGCAGTTCCAGTTCCTCTGTCTCATATAATTGGGATGTAATTTTATTTAGTGGGAAAAGAAATGGAGGAAAAATATCTGCCTTTCATGCACATAGTTTTTCCCAGTTTTCAACTCTCCCCCGAAATGTAAAGACATCATTCAAGCCACAGAGAGTTAAAGAGCATTAAAAAGATTTAAAGTGGTATAGTCTACCTGAACTGAAAAAAATCAATGCATTTGGGAGCCTTGGTAGAATCTGTGGTTGACTTTTCTTTGAAAAATATGGTAATTTATTTTGAGGTAAAGCTAAAACACAAACGGTTTTGAAAAGCAGCATATGTTTAACCTTTTTTATTATAATAGAGGGGGGAAAAGAAGGTAAGAAAACATGTTTCTTCTTTTTCTCTACACAGATACATATCTCTGTAGACATCAGATATCAGGCAGACTTAGTGCACAAACCAAATATATATTGTGTATGTTTGATTCTACATTAAAATCTGAAAACTAAAATGCATTCAACAATAGAAAACTCTGGAAATTTAAAAGTTAAGATCAAGATTTTTAAATGGTTTCCTCCGAACAGAAATTCTAGAAATAAAATACAGGGCAGCTGTGTGTGTGTGTGTGTAGGGTTTTCTTCCTATCCTTACATAACTGACAGCCATTATTTTACTCCCAATCATAACAATGTGCAGAATTCATTTATGACGTTCCCCCACTTCATTTCCAGACCATGGATGCATAGTTCAACAGAATTTACTTATTATTTTTTTTTAAAAGCCAGTGAACGGTGCTGCATCATTCTTAAACAAGCCCAGGGATGAGTTTTTTTAACCCTAAAATAAGCAGGCGCATAATTTGAATCTGCAAGGAAAGAAATATGAAGGGAGGCAATCTTGAACCAAGTAATGTTATTTTTAACTCTCTCATCCTATCAACTGAATAGGCTTCAAGAAAGGGCTTTTAGATCTACAGTATTTGTTCGTAGATAATGTCCTTTCAATGGAAAAGAAAAATAAATCTGAAATCTATCCAGTGGTGGGATTCAAATTTTTTTACTACCAATTCTGTGGGCATGGCTTGGTGGGCATGGCAGGGGAAGGATACTGTAAAATCTCCAGTCAAAGGTGGTATTTGCCGGTTCTCTGAACGAGTCAAAATTTCTGTTACCAGTTCTCCAGAACTGGTCAGAACCTGCTGAATACCACCTCTGAATCTATCTCTCTGTCTATATCTACCTATCTGAATCTGTCTATATATATCCTTCATCTCTGTGTCTGTCCATCCATCGACCTATCTATCTCTATCTATCATCTATCTCTAACTATCTATCTAGCCATCAATCATCTTTCATTTATCTATACATCTATTAAAGATGCTACTATTGCTAGCACCCTTGGTGAAATGTTCTCTATTAGTTCTGATGTTTTCTGTTCTATTCCAATAAAGTATTCTATTCTATTCTATTCTCTATGTACAATCTACCTACCTACCTACCTACATACATACCTGCCTACACACACACACACACACACACACACACACACATATATATATATATATATATATATATATATATATATATATATATATATATATATATATATATATATATATATATATATATTTGTTTTCTTAAGTTTTGGTACTTACATGTATGGTGTTCGGCTTGGTTCGGTATTTTCCCACGTCATTGTAGTTCTTTTAAAGTTGTAGCAACGTTTCAGCAGAATCTCATCTGCCATCATCAGGCTTTTGTATAGTGTTCGTCTGTGAGTTAGACTTTTACAGTGGTTTCAGATTTATATATATATATAACTCAGCTTTGCTCAATCTGAAACCACTGTAAGTCTAACTAGACGGATACAACTGATGATGAATGATGCTGCAACTTAAGACTACAACACGAACCGAACACCATATATATATATATATATATATATATATTTCTTAAGTTTCGGTACTTCATGTATGGCCTTCAGCTTTGTTCGGGTATTTTCCCACGTCATAGTAGTGGTGCTTTTAAAGTTGTAGCAACGTTTCAGCAGAATCTCATCTGCCATCATCAGGCTTTTGTATAGTGTTCGTCTGTGAGTTAGACTTTTACAGTGGTTTCAGATTTATATATATATATAACTCAGCTTTGCTCGGGTATTTTCCCACGTCATTATAGTTGTGCTTTTAAAGTTGTAGGAATGTTTCGGCAGAATCTCATCTGCCATCATCAGGCTTCTGTATTGTGTTTGTCTGTGAGTCAGACTTTCACAGCCGTTTCTTTAAATATATATATTTACTCTGAGAAGCACAGAGCCCAAGACACAAGCCTGAAGATGATGAAGAGACTTCATCGAAACATTGCCTAGATACTTCAATCTTACGTGGGAAAACCGAATAACAAAAATCCAATCTTTAGTTTCGGGTTCTCTCCGCGTAGATTCAAAGTATCTAGGCAACGTTTGCGAGGTCCCACTCGCCATCTTCAGGCTGGTGCTTTCGGCTAGTGCCAGTGCAAGCAGTGTGTGACCGGAGCTGCCATCTCTCTCTATATACAAGTGGTGGGGGATGGTGTGCTGGGCTGGTTGGCTGTGCTGCAGCCTCTTGATTGGTTGATGGAGTTGATGTTGGTATAATGGGCTGTGTAATGGCCTTTTGTTGTGGAGATATCCTGGATCTTGTGCTGTCATCTCCTGGGTCGTTAGCCTCTTGTGTTTTAACGGCTTGGGTAATGGGTTGTGTGATGGGCTTGTGAGTTCTTTTGTTGTGGTATCCTGGGTCTTGCGTTGTAATCTCCTGGGTCGTTTGTGTTTTGATCTCTTTTCCATTAGCCTCCTGTGTAGTAACAGCTTGGGTAATGGGTTGTGTGATGACCTTGTGAGATTTATTGCTGTGGTATCCTTGGTCTTGTGCTGTGATATCCTGGGTCATTTGCTGTGTTGTGACTTCTTGAGTTCTTGAGGTGTAATTTCTTGAGTTTTCTGATGTGATGTCCTGAGCAGGTGGCTGTGATGTAGCATTTTGGGTTTTTAATATGGCTTTGAGTTTGGGGTCTGGGTCTGTGTTCGTTTGGCTTGAGTTCGTGGTGGTGCCACATCTTCATGGTGGGGTCAATTCGCTTCATGTATGGTTCAGAGGAGTTTGAAGTGGGTAGTGATGCAGCTGCAGTGCGGCTTCTGGTCTGTGGTCGTGTCTCATCTTCTGTGTGGGTGTGAGTCTGATTTTTACGTGGAAGTGTGGTGGTGGCATCTTGTGTGGCCCTCATGGGTGTGGGTCTGGTGTCATTTATCATGTTGGGTACTCGTCTGTTCATGAGGGCGGGTTTCCAAATGGCTGGTAAGCGGGAGGTGTCATCTCTTTTATTCATGCTGTGTGGGCGTTTTTCTATCTCTATGGCTTCTCTGATTATTCTGCTGCTGTGGTGTTCAGTTTTGGCGATAGTTCTGGTATTTTTAAGGTCAATCTCATGTCCTGTGGCTTTGAGGTGTTGGACCAGGGAAGAGGTTGGTTCTTCTTTTTTGATTGAGTTCTTATGTTCTTCAACGCGTGCACTTATTCTTCTGTTAGTTTGTCCAATGTATGTGGTGAGGCAGGCAGTGCAGGGGATTTCATATACTCCTTGGTTTTCTAACTCGATTTTGTCTTTAGGGTTTCTTAGGATGGTGGATATTTTTCTGTTTGTGCAGAATGCTGTTTTAATGTTGTGTTTTTGGAGGATCTTGCTGATTTTGTCTGTAGTGCCTTTTATATATGGGAGGAGGGCTTTGCCGTTCTCTTGTTCTCTGTCTTGGATTTTGGTTGGGGTTTCTTTTTGGATTAGGTGGGTGATCTTCTTTCTTTGAAATCCATTGGCTGTTAGTACGTTGGTGAGAGTGTATAGTTCGGTTTTTAGGTGTTGTTCATCAGCTAAGCATTTTGTTCTGGAGATGAGTGTCTCAGCTACGGAATTGATCTGTGCTGGGTGGTGGTGTGAGAGTGCGTGTAGATAGCGGTTTGTATGTGTTTTCTTTTGGTAGATGGTGTCTCCTAGGGAGCCATTGGGTTTTTGTATACCAAGACATCTAGAAAGGGAAGTTGATTGTTAGCTTCTGTTTCCATGGTGAATTGTATTTTGGGGTGTAGGCTGTTGAGGTGTGTGAGGAAGTTGTTCAGTTTTTCTTTCCCGTGTGGCCAGATTATGAAGGTGTCATCTACGTATCTGAGCCAGAGTTTGGGTTTGTGATCATATTTTTCTAGAGCTTGTGTTTCAAAGTGTTCCATGTAGAGGTTTGCGATGACAGGTGAGAGGGGTGATCCCATGGGTGCTCCTTCTATTTGTTTGTATTTTTGTCCATATATATATATGTGGATCTTTGGTTATTCGGGTTTTCTCCCGCGTAAGATTGGAAGTATCTAGGCAACGTTTCGATGAAGTCTCATTCATCATCTTCAGGCTTCTGTCTTCAGCTCTGTGCTTCTCAGAGTGATATGAGCTTGCAGCTGCTTCTTCCTTTTAACTGCTAGTGGGGGTGTGACTTGATTGGGTGGGGGCTTTCAATTGGAAGCTTGTGGGAATTAAATTTTGATCTCGGCAGTTGCATAGGAATGCGAGGTCACATAAAATGGAAGCTCTTTGGACTTCAAGTTTTTCATAAGTCCTGGTCAGATGGTGGGTTTCCTCCCGTAGAGGTGCAATATTTGTTTTCTGAGGTTCTGCGGGTATTTGTATGTGGATCTTTGGTTATTCGGGTTTTCTCCGCGTAAGATTGGAAGTATCTAGGCAACGTTTCGATGAAGTCTCATTCATCATCTTCAGGCTTCTGTCTTCAGCTCTGTGCAGTCACATCACTCTGAGAAGCACAGAGCTGAAGACAGAAGCCTGAAGATGATGAATGAGACTTCATCAAACGTTGCCTAGATACTTCCAATCTTACGCGGAGTGAATAACAAAGATCCACATAAAATACCAGAACCTCAGAACAAATATATATATATATATATATATATATATATATATATATATATATATATATATATATATATATATATATATATATGTGTTTTCTTAAGTTTTGCGGTACTTCATATGGTGTTGGCTTGGTTGGGTATTTTCCACGTCATTGTAGTTCTTTTAAAGAACTACAATGGCGTGGAAACTACCAACTAACAACACCATACATACATACATACATACAAATGTTTGGCTTCCAGTCTAGAAGCTGAAGCAACTAGACGTCAGGGTGGGACTAACCATTGCTGATGCCTACGGCTGTCCACCCAGGGTCATCATTGAAAATTGGCTTCCATCACAACATTAGGGCAGCCTTCTTGATTGTTTTGACCACCTCCTGGGCATTCCTCTGTTGTGGCATCAGCACTTTCTACTTCACCCTCTTGCCAGAAACATCAACAGCACCATGGACAGATCCCTTTGCATTGATTGCTAGGAATTGGGGCAAAGAGAGAGAGAGAGAGAGAGTGGAGTCATAGGGTGTAGTGGAAGTAGAACCCTTGAAGGCCTTAGTAGGTTCTTAGTAAGTTCTTTTTTAAAAATAAATTTTACTAAATGCATTGTTTAAAAACATTGAACATGGTGAAATAATTTTTGTCATATCTTTTTGTCTTACATCTTATAATATATATCTTATATACATTTCTTAGTAGGTTCTTATCTTGTCTCCTCACCCTCTTGTTTGGTCAAAGTCTGCTCTATGTTGGGGAAGGATCCACCCCAGTGCAGGACTATCCTCTTCCTCCTCTCTTCCTCTGGCCCACCTCGATTGCCTTTGCCTGAGCTACACAAGCATCTCAGCAAACATCCAAAAAGTTTTGCATCCAACTTATGCTACAAATAGCCCACCGCAGTGTCTCATCCTAGGAGGGAGTTAAACTGCAAACCATATTAGTGAAGAATATGCAAATTTAGTCACAGTGAAGCGGAACAGAATTGTTGTAGTTGTATTTCGATTTATCTCGGTGACCATGAACTTTTGCTTGAAAATCCTTTCTCCCAAATCTGCAGTCAAGTAGGGGGAAAGAATCCAATTTTAAAATACTGTTAATGATTTCGGTTCAATTGTCTAAATTGATTTGGGGGGGAGAGAAAAGGTGTGTGTGTGTGTGTGTGTGTGTGTGTGTGTGTGTGTGTGTGTGAATTGTCCGATTGATTTGAAGGCACTTGGTTCAACTTGATCATTTGTTTGGAAATTTGATTCCATTGGGGGATAATCAGACCTCTTCACACAGTTGCATGAATACGTAATAAAAATACACTAGAGGTGAACTTTTAAGGATGAAAATGTATAGTCAATTTCCTTAGAGTAAAACTTATTTTCAAAAGATCTTTTGGGTTGGTTTTTTTTTTGCTCATCCTGATCCTTTCCCTTTTATTTGCTGTAGGTTTTATAGAATTGATAGTTAGAAGATTAGAAGATTCCTTGAATGCTTTCCAGGCAGTTTTCCAAAGCAGCACTCAGATGTTAAATATATTTAAATTATCTCAATCTAATCCTGAATAGGAATCCGTTTAAGAGAAGAGCGATGATCTTGTTAGCAATCTTTTATTGCCTTGACCTAAAAAACCACACACATATCTTTATCTTGACTCAAGCCATACATGCACAGAGAGAGGGGGGGAGGAGAGAGAGAGAGAAAGAGAAAGATACTACTATATCTCGCAGGTGACCATAAAATGAACATAGATGAGAAAACATTAGCACATGTATTTGAGCAATGACATCATCATCATGAGTGTGATGTCATTATCACTGCTGTTCTGAAGGTGGGACAAGAAGCAACAGATGAAAACTCATCAAGGAGGGAAGCAATCTGGAACTAAGGAGAAATTTCCTGACATTTATATCAATTAATCAATGGAACAGCTTCCCTCCAGAAGCTGTAGGTGCTCCAACACTGGAGGTTTTCAAGAAGAGACTAGACAGCCATTTATCTGGAATGGTGTAGGGTCTCCTGGTTGAGCTGGGGGTTGGACTAGATGACCTCCAAGGTCCTTTACAACTCCGATATTTTGCTTTAAATATTTACAATCCCTGCAAGTTTGAGGAGAACTGTACAGATTTTTTTTTTTTTTAAAAAAAAACCTCCTTTATCAAGTCTTACTTCATGTCATTTTGAAAACCAGTAATGGAGTTATGTGGTTGACCCTTTCTTCTCCCTCAATGCCCCTGCAGTATTGAGGTCTTACAATAGAGGTAGTCAAATGAGGTGCAGGGCCTTTTTACTTAACCTCTCTTTTTCCTGGACTTAACAGGAATAACTTCAGTGGTCGAATGCTTCTTTCAGCTTTCATTTCATCCGGTTTGCCCACCTAGGAACGTTATGAAGTGATATCATGTTAAGCAGCAGCCATCCATAACCTAATCATCATTCTGCTGTATTTAAACCATCCCCTCCCCCTTCTATAACTCTCCAACAAATATTGAGTGTATTTGTTGCTAAAAATCAAAAGAGTCCATTAGGCTCTGGACTTCAAGATGCTTCTCCAAGATTGGTGCTCTCGTCTAATTTTTGACAGGTCCGTGAATTGCAAGAAAGACAGGAAATCCTGCATTCCTGTGAACGTTAAAGGCATCATTAACGCCCCTTTCAGGAAAAAAAAAATGCTCGCTTCAGCCTTCCGTCACCTTCAGATTCTCCTTGGCTCGACCCTTCCATTATTTTAGCAATGAAAGAATCCACCGGCAGCCTTTCTCTATCATTTTCCCCCCCGAAGGTTTCATGATTGCTCTCAAAATGATTCAGTGGAGCAAAGTATTGAGATGTGAAATAATGGGATGCGATGGCCTTTGGTTTCTGCTGGATTGAGGGGTGCCCACGTGAAAGAATCTGAACTGACTACAGAATACAAAGCAGGCCTGAAGAACTTACATGGGGATCGTGTCTTGTGTGTTGCGGTGGATTTGCTGGAAGGCTGGCTTGCACCAACGGTGGCCAGGTTGAGAATTGTAGCTTAAGTATCAAGGCCTAATTGACCTTGACATATCCCAGATGCTAAGCAAGGTCATCAGAGTTTAGTACTTGAATTAACCCACAAAAATTCAGGAATGTTGACTGCTTATATTGGAAAGTAGAGGAGGAACATGTCAGAAGTCACGGGAAACCATATAAAAGGCACAGAAACAAACACCAGGAATTGCTCTTGATTTGATGGGCGATCTATCTTTCTCTTCTGATACAATAGGGAAACTAAATGTCTGTGGAGATTCTCCATCATCCTGGTCATGGTTGTCCCAAAAGTGTTTTTCCAAGAGGCAACTGGACTTTCTGGTTTTTTCTTTGAAGACATTTCGCTTCTTATCTGAGAAGCTTCTTCAGTTCTGGAGAAGTTTTTCAGTTTTCCAGAAACTTCTTGCATGAGAAGCGAAATGTCTTCAAAGAAAAAACCAGAAAGTCCAGTTGGCTCTTGAAAAAAAGCACAAAGTAGGTTTTTTTTTAAAAAAAGAGTAGCTTCCACAAGGCTGAAGTCTGTCCATCCGAGGTAAAAGTTCAGTGTTTTTATGTAATGTGAATCATAAGAGAGAGTCAGATATCCTCCTTCATCTTGTACTGGATGCCACATTTTGAATTCTTCGCAGAAGCATCTCAAGAAGATGCCAGTTACAATAGCGGCTGCTTACCCTGGTTGGACATGTTTTACATATGTACCTAAACTGTTGGAAGTATCATGTATGAATGAACGTAGACAAAAAGATGAATTAGTCAGGAAATCGTGTTTGGTGACAGATATAGTCCAGATTTATCTGAATGTGCAGCTTAAAAAGAGCTTCATGGAGTAGAAAATCTCTTCGGAAAGTCCAAGCAAGAGAGAAAAACTACCAAGTATTTTGAGGACTGCCCTGTTCATGTCCCACTCCTTAATTGGAATATGGGGAAGGATATAAAATGGGTTTGGAGGTTTTAAAGAATTAAGTTCCAAAGCCTTGCAACTCAGGATCTTGCAATAAAATCCATATCAAGGCACTTTGCAGTTCCTACCCATTCTTGGCAGTTAAATGGTAACATACTGTGTTTTTTTTATAATTAATATTGTTTCGTTTACTTCAGACAGCATTGAGTAGGCTCTACGTTCTCTGCTGCCCTCTTGCTGCAATGAATAAGTAGGATTCGTACTTCTGGAATTGTTTCGTTTGTTCATTCATTCGTTCGTTTGTTCATTCGTAGCAGGTCAGGGAAGACTTCACACATCACTCATTTCTCTCACACACTGGTATCCTAATTTAATTGAATAACTTTTTTTTTTTTTTTTTTACTAATAAGAGCCCTGTTGGACAATAAGTTGTGTCTGCTTCTCTGTTGCCTTTGGGAAAGTCACAAGTTGAGCACGGGGGTTATTGTTTGCTCCCAATGATGTGGTTTTAGGTTACCAGCTCAACATTTGCTATAGAGAAATAAAAAATTAAAGAAATAGTGTGCCGTGTTTCCCCCAAAATAAGACCCTGTCTTATATATTTTTTTTGCCACCGAAAAAGGCACCAGGTCTTATTTTCAGGGGACGTCCTCCACTGACTAACCTCACTTGCGTGTGTCGCCCCCGGCCTCCTTTTCTCTGTCAGAAGCCTTCAGGAACTTCTTCTTCTGCGGCCGGCAAGGCTTCCCTGAAGGCCTCTGCAGCCGATAAGAGAGCTCAGGCCTCTGAAGGCCTCTGCAGCCGGATCAATCCAGAGCATTGTTATCAGCTACAGAGGCCTTCAGGAAAGCCTTGCCAGCCTTGCTGACTGCAGAAGAAATGGGCTGGCAAGGCAGGTGTTGGGGTGTGTGAGGCCTGGCTACACCTGTCCAAAGGTAAGTAGTAGGGAAGCTCCATCCCCACCATCCCCACCCTGGCTTAATTTTTACCCCTCTACTCTGCAGTGGGAGGGATCTTAGGGCATATTTTGGGGGGTAGGGCTTATATTGGGCACACATGTAAAAAAATCAAGCTAGGACTTAGTTTCAGGGTAGGTTGTATTTTTGGGGAAACAGGGTAGTTCAAGGCCCAACACGGAGCATAGGTCGGCACCTGAGCCAGCCCTCTACACATGTCTGTGTGCAAAATGAGAAACTTGGGAACGGTGATTCTGCTTCTCTTTCTGGCAAATTGTGAATACAGGTCGTCCTTGATTTACAATGGTTCATTTAGTGACTGTTCAAAGTTACAACAGCCCTGGATAAAGTGACTTAGGACTGCTTTCAGTCTTATGGCCACTGCAGCATCCTCAAGGTCACACGATCAAAATTCATACACTTGGCAACTGGTTCATACTTATGAAGGTCGTAGTGTCCCAGGGTCACGTGATCCCCTTTTGCGACCATCTGAAGTCAACGGGGGAAGCCAGATTCATTTAACAACTGGATTGCTGATTTAACAACTGCAGTGATTCACTTAACAATGGTGGTGAGAATGGTCGTAAAATGGGACAAACTCATTTAACAAATGCCTCACTTAGCAATAGAAATGCTGCACTCAATGGTGGTCATAGGTTGAAGTAGGTAGTATTAGGTCACAGCACCAAGCTGACCCACCTTTAAGATAGGGCCAAGTATATTCGCCAACAGCATTGGGCGAGCTCCCTGCCAGACGTAGCCCCTAAGCCATGAATCGTGGTTTCCCTTTGAGTTCCAGAGGAGAAGCCCAGTGAAAGGCCCCTCAGCTTTCTTAAATCTCAGGCGTCTTCGGGCCCCACAGCAACTTTGACAAGGCCATCAATTCCAGGGGAACCCAGCGCTTTTCTCCCTGGCGCTGGCCTGCTCACCCCGCTGCCCTTTTAGGGTCCCGTCCCCTTCAGTGGGCTGCGTTAGAAGCCGCGGCTAAGAATCACCTTTCAAAGGCCCGGTGGGGGAGCGGAGTGGTTGGGAAACGTTGGGCTTTTCATTTCCTTTATAATTAGAATGTGATTGCTTGTATAAATTAGCCTGCAATGCCCGTTTCCCAGCACAAATAACTTTAAATTAAATGACTCTTATCAACCCCAAGGCATCGGTGCTTAGAACCTCAGAGGGGAACTTGGGAATTAGGAATCAAACAGGATGAATTTCTTTCTCAGAACACGGTTGGATAATGGTTCTTCTTTCCCCTTCTGTAACCACAATGGTCTCCCCCTCCTCACAATCACAGCAAAAAAAAAAATTACTTGAGGAAATCGACTTGAGTGCAGTGTTCGATATGGAATACATTCTCCCACACAAACAGATTAACAGGGTTGGAAGGGACCTTGTAGGGTCATCCAGTCCAACCCCTCCTGCCCGAGCAGGAGACCCTACACCATTTCTGACATAGGGCAGTCCAATCTCTTCTTGAAAGCCTCCAGGGATGAAGCTACCATAACTTCGGAAGGCAACTTCTATTCCGTTGGTTGATTGTTCTCACTATCAGAAAATTTCTTCTTATTTCCAGGTTGAATCTCTCCTTGTTCAGTTTCCATCCATTTTTCCTTGTCTGGCCTTCGGGTGCCTTGGAGAATAGTTTGACCCCTTCCTCCTCTCTGGGGCAGCCCCTCAGATATTGGAAGACTGCTCTCATGTCTCCCCTGGTCCTTCTCTTCCCTACTAACATATTTATATAAAATGCATGATGTATGTTGCAATTTGCATACGTGTAACAAATACATGCTATGTATAAATAAAGACATGCCCAATAGAATCAATGGCTTAAAATATGGGTCAGCAAATGGTAGGGATTCAGGAGGCTCCTCCCACCTCAGTGTCATAAATCCTTCAAAAGTTGGACGTGACCTAATTTACGGACAGCACACATAAATTCCCGGCTAATGGGCAGATCTGCGCTGATTGGGGGAGGGGCCTTTGCAGAGCAAGGACAGTTTTACACTCACAAGGACAGCTTTGATTGCCCAGTTGAAGCTCTGCCCCTGTGAACTACTTCCATTGTATATTGGTGGCTGACCTCTTGGCTTTTTTGGAGCCCCCGTGGGATGTCCTTGGGAGCCCCATCTACGTTTATGCAAAAGGGGGAGTGTAAATTCACAAGCAAGGCTCTGAGTCTATCTCTCATTTGAATAGATGGGGGAGGAGGCTTCGAATGGAGTAGGAAAAATCTGAGTGGCATTGCTGGACACTTTTTCTTTCCATGCCTTTCCCCAAAAGGATCCCAAACAAAGACTTCTATGTGAAGAAATTATCAGGGAAACATAGCCATAGCCCTTAGACTTATATACCACTTCATAGAGCTTTTACAGCCCTCTCTAAGCAGTTTGCTGAGTCAGCCTGTTTCCCTGAACAATCTGGGTCCTCATTTTACCCACCTCGGAAGGACAGAAAGCTGAGTCAACCTTGAGCCTGGTGAGATTCGAACTGCCGAATTGCAGGCAGCCGGCAGTCAGTAGAAGCAGCCTGCAGTACCACACTCTAACCACTGCGCCACTGTGGCTCCAAAGTCCATAGGCTTTGAAGCTGATTTGAAAGAAATCTTTGGGCACCATTGAGCATCATTCTGCTCTATTAAAGCTGCCCGTCTTTTCCACCAAACTTCTGCAAAGATGCTGCTTCGAAGGAACCTGGTCCTTAAGAATTGGTTTCCTTAAGGCAGGGGGTCCTTTTTATTTCATGCTTACAAGTGTGGGCCCGGACTCTGCAGAGTCATTAGCCAGGCCACTGGACCTTGAGGATTAACAATTAGCTCAATTAATGTCTGGAGCGTTGTTGTTTCCTGCTTTTAAATCTTCTGTCGACGAAAGGAGAGACCCTGCTGGGTTGAAAGTCAAACAATTCCTGGGTTTCAAGCATATATGGTCACCTTGACCACACAATCATGGTTCTCCCCTTCCAGTTGTGATATTGTTGTCCTCACTTGCTTTCCTTTATGCTTGGAGGACGTATTTCTAAAGCAGGAAGTTGACCACAGGTTGATCTCCACTCCTCAAAGCAGACTTTGCTTTGTGTACAACATCTTCAGCCCTGTGGGAAGCACAGCCCTTGACCTGCCCAGAGACATCTAGGAGGTCAAGGGCTGTGCTTCCCACAAGGATGGGTCAAGAGCCATTGAGGGTGGAGAACCTCAGCAATGAAATGACATCCTTAACCATTGTAGGTCCTAAGACACCCATATTGCTCCTTAACTTCACTACAGGATGTCTTTCGCTTATGACCATAATGGAATCTGCTAATTGGGGTAATAAATCATGATGATTGTAAAGCAGATCATCACACAACCTACCCCACATAAAAAACTGGCAGCGCTTTGACTACACCATCGTGGCCACCACACTGAAACATGTGGGCTGTCAGGGTTCCGGCGATTGCCCTAATTAAATCATGAACCTCAAGCCAAGCTGCAAAAGAATCCGAAAGGTTTATTAGGAGCAACACGCCAGCATAAACCTAAATGAAGCCAACTCTGGCATACGTGACCCTGTTTCCCCCCTCCCCCGCTCTTCCCTGGGTGTATCATAAATCAGATTCTCCAATAACGCACCTTCACGGGCTGGGTGTCATCCATATCACGTTCTCCAATGAAGGATTTTCGTGGGCAGAAGATCCGGTAGCCTAGCTACAATCTTTGTAAGATAAGCATGGAATGTACTTCTGGTTTTAAACTGCCATACTGCTCCTTCAGATTCCTCTCTCCCTTGTTCATGGCAACTCAAAAACAGGCATAGGAATGTTTTACGAGTTGACATGGGCACCCTGCACACAGATATTTACACAGAGGAGAAGAAGCTCCAGGTTTGGTTCCATCTGGGCATGATTGAGAAGACGGAGAAGATGAGTAGTCTTCCTTTCTAGTGGGAGGAGGAAAGGGGTCAGCCTTAAAGTCAGGCTCATCATCATCATCCTGATGCTGTGGACCGAATCCTGTAGACGCTTCCCTCGAAGCAACCTTCTTCCGCTCTAATCGTCATTTAAGACCATGTTCCTTTCTGAAGGCTTTGTGGTGATGATGTCTCTATTTACATAATGGCTGCTCTGTGAAATAAAACCAGGTGGCGAGGGTAATGAAGTAGCTCCTCTAATGATGAGCCACTACAAATTGCTATCGCACACAGAACCAGAGGCAGGGAGTTAATGAGGAGACGAAGGGATGATAGATTGTGACAGGAACAACCTTAGAAAGTCACAGCCTCCCCTGAAACTCCAAATAGCATCCACCGTCAACCCTGCGGTTGGCAGCTTGTTCAATTGTCACTCTGGGGTCTTGCGTTATTGTCGTCATTATCACACTCCGATGGAAAAGGGCCAAAAGTAGTCCATCCAAAATCCTTTTTCTTCAGGTGAAACTCAAAACAACACCTCTCCTTAACCGCGTAGGTGTCGCTGAGATTGACACGACGTTGTAATGTTTGTTTTGGCCTTGGGGTGGGGGGGCTTGCCAAATTTTGGTGGGTGGAAGATCCCAGACTCTTCCTATAACTATGGAAACGGAAGCTACAAGAAATACAGAAAATGTTTTTTAAGAATTCCCTGTCAGGATTATCCAGCGGGCCTTTTGAAGGGATTGGAGAGGCTGGATTACATTTCTGGAAAGGGTACAGATGAATTTCAGAAAGCATGTCGGCTGCTGTGCACTTTCTTGGGAATTTATTTTGTGTTCAGTTCTAGGAAAAGGAGGTTCTTTGTCTCCCGCATATATGCACACACATACACACAAACACAAGGGGGAGAGGGAGTGGGGGGGAAATGAGAGAGAACAAGAGAGAGAAAGAGAATGAGAGAAAACGAGAGAGAGGGGGGGGACAAGAGAGAAAGAGAGAGAGAGAGACAGAGAGACAGAGAAAAGAAAGAAAGAATGAGAGAGGGGGAACAAAAGAGAGAGAGAGAGAGCATAGCAGAGGTTGCAATTCTGCACAGATCAAGGGAGAAGGAACTTTTAGATCCATTGAGATTTCTGACCCAGAAGCCACAATCTTGGTTACAAAAGAATTTATTTAAAGACAAGCATGTCAATTGTTAAGTATATCAGTGCAAGAAGAAGGGATTATCCCTTTTCAACTGTTTAAACTATAAAAAAAAGAAAACCATCATTTCTGGGCAGGGGACCTGAAAGAATGATCTTAAATTAGGTTTTGGTTGAACATCGGAAAAACTGTCCTTTGTTAAGAGCAATAAGTTCCCCTCTTTTAGGTGTACTCGGGGAGCAGCTCAACAGCTACAACAGGGGCCCCCAAACTTGGCAACTTTAAGACTTGTGGACTTCAACTCCCCGTATTCTCCAGCCAGCATAGCCTTAAAGTCTTAAAGTCGCCAAGTTCGGAGACCTCTGAGCTACAACATCTGTCAATTATCCTTCAAATTGAAGTCCTGCCATGGGAGTTGAAGGCAGCGGCCTCAGGGTTCCTTCCAGTCTGAAGATGCAGTGAGTTGATGAGCTCATCATCTAGTTTGAATTCTCCAAAACAGGGTGACTCCCTGATCTGTTTCCTAAAAGTCATCTCACTTTCTTTAGATGGACCCACAATTCCCAAAGCTTGATTCTTCTCAGATGGGCTTCAGGGTGCCCACACTGATTATCCTACTTGCTTGCTTCTTAGGGGATTAATTTTAATGAACCCATCATGTCTATTATTGTTAATCTAGCAAAATCTTTGGCCAAAAGAGTCAGGTTTTGGACCAGGTTTTGGATCTTGGGGAGATTGTGGCTAAACAGAATCATTGAGATGAGTGAAGACCAGGCTTGGAAGCCAGAAATAAACCAAAATGATGCTAGAAATGTTTAATATTTCTCTCTAGTTTCATGAATCATATTGGGTCTCCTAAATCTCATAATCAGTTTTACTTACTGGGTGCGAGGGAAGCCATTCGTATTTAGGAATTGTACATTTGTAATTGTAATTCGTAATCGTAATTAAAAGGGACGCAGTGGCTAAGACACTGAGCTTGTCGATCAGAAAGGTCAGCAGTTCAATGGTTCGAATCCCCAGCACTGCGTAACGGAGTGAGCTCCCATTTCTTGTCCCAGCAGCTTCTGCCAACCTAGCAGTTTGCAAGTAGAAAAATAGGGACCCCTTTGGTGGGAAGGGAACAGCGTTCCATGCACCTTCGAAGGCATTTAGTCATGCCGGCCACATGACCACGGAGACGTCTTCGGACAGCGTTGACTCTTCAGCTTTGTGACGGAGATGAGCACCACCCCCTAGAGACAGAAACGACCAGCACGGATGTGCAAGGAGGGGAACCTTTAACCTTTTACCTTTAATTGTCCTCTGTGTTTCTGGGTTTGAGGGAACAGCTTTAGTAGGAAAGTAAGATGCAGAAGAACAATGAATTCCAATGTTTAATCATCACAGTGGGCTCCCAGTAGTGAAATAAGATGGGATTTAGGTCACCCTCCAACCCTTCCAAGCCTCCCAGCTCTCAGTATTCAATGTATTTGATAATTGATTAAGCACCAATAACTTAGAAGGTCTGTTTTGAAGGCCGGTTGATGCTGGGAATTCTGAAGCAGCAGCTTCCAAGGAAAAGACTGATGGTTTTTCCACGACTGCAGAATCCTGGGGTTGGATGCAAAACTCTTTGAAATTTCAAGTCACATGTGATATCCTCATATTTTATAATTTGATAGGTTTGGAGGTGCCAGGAGTCTTCAGGCAGATTATTTCTGTAACGGGAATGCTTAGAAAATTTAAAAAAGAAATTTCAGTGAGATAAATTGACTAAAGCCTACCCTAATTATAAATGAGTCTTTTTGATCCATTGAATTGCTTTCATGTCCATCAAGATTAGTTCGTTGAGTTTTGATTCATCCGGAACAAAAGCTGTTGTGCTGTTTTATATGTGATTACCAAGAATGGATTCATCTTATATTGTCCCAGAAAGTTGTTAGCTAGATCAGGGCCTTTTTCCTTCTAACGTATTTTGTTTGTCACTCTATCCAAAAGGCACAACAATACAAGAACATATGAACGTAATATGAAAAGCCTATTTCCTTCCTATTTCCACAGCTCCCTTCCATTCTTCCAAGTCTGCGGACAATCTTGTTAAATTTGATATCTACGGTGATGGGATTGGCCGATATAATGTTTTCAACTTCCAGCAAGCTGGAGGCCGATACTCCTACCTGAAAGTGGGACAGTGGGCTGAAACTTTGACCCTGGAGGTCAATGCCATTCACTGGTCCAGAGGACTGGTCCCCGTGGCCCAGTGCAGCGACCCCTGCGCACCCAACGAGATGAAGAATATGCAACCCGGAGATGTCTGTTGCTGGATCTGCATTCCCTGTGAATCTTTTGAGTATCTGGCTGACGAATTCACCTGCAGGGACTGTGGCCCAGGACGGTGGCCCAGTCTGGATCTGACCAGCTGTTATGACCTACCTGAAGATTACATCAAGTGGGAAGATGCCTGGTCCATCGGGCCGGTCACTATCGCGTGCTTGGGCTTCATTTGTACTTTCTTAGTGGTGGGAGTTTTCGTCAAGCACAACAACACACCTTTGGTGAAGGCCTCCAGCCGTGAGTTGTGCTACATCCTTCTTTTTGGAGTCTTCCTCTCCTACAGCATGACCTTCTTCTACATCGCCAAGCCTTCTCCAGCCATATGCACCTTGCGTCGTTTGGGCCTGGGCACTTCCTTCGCCGTTTGCTACTCGGCCCTCCTGACCAAAACGAACTGCATCGCCAGGATATTTAATGGGGTGAAGAATGGGGCGCAGAGGCCAAAATTCATCAGTCCCCGCTCTCAAGTCCTCATCTGCCTGAGTCTCATCATGGTGCAGATCGTGTTGGTGTCCGTGTGGCTGATTTTAGAAGCTCCGGGCACTCGCCGATACACCCTTCCGGAGAAGAGGCAGACGGTCATCTTGAAATGCAATGTGAAAGATGCCAGCATGCTCATCTCTTTGACATACGACGTGATCCTCGTCCTCTTATGCACTGTGTATGCCTTCAAAACAAGGAAGTGCCCAGAGAATTTTAACGAAGCCAAATTTATCGGATTCACCATGTACACAACCTGTATTATCTGGCTGGCATTCCTGCCGATCTTTTATGTGACATCGAGTGACTACAGGGTAAGGCATCCGCCGTCATTTCAGCCAAATTCTAACCCATTGTTAGAAGCACATTCCTTCCTTCCCTTTCTTCCTTCCTTCCTTCCTTCCTTCCTTCCTTCCCTCCCTCCCTCCCTCCCTCCCTCCTTCCCTTCCTTATTGTGAAAGCTTTCAAAAGTCAGCCCGGGGCTAAATGAATAACTGAAGTGAATGGCAGATAGAGATTTTCAACTATGTTAGGGCAGAGAACACAGACATGTGGAATAGAAATGCCACCATTCAGCGAAAATTATTAGAGGTTGTGTCCTTGAGGTGGGTAGAGTCAAGAGTTCGGCCAGGGGGAGAAACTGAACTGAAGCATGAGTAGCAAAGTCTTTCCCCTTCTATTTTAGACTTTCATTTCAATCATTCACCCATTGTTTCATTCATTAGATTCATATCCCACCTTTTCCTCAGGAGCTCAAGGTCATGTCTGCAAACTCCCTCTTTCCAAAGTCCTATGAAGAGAAAGACTGATCAAAGTCACCCAGTGCACAGCAATAGCCATAGCACTTATATACCACTTTACGGTGCTTTTACAGCCCTCTCTGAGCGGTTTACAGAGTCAGCCTCTTGCCCCAACAATCTGGATCCTCATTTTAGTCACCTCGGAAGGATGGAAGGCTGAGTCAACCTTGAGCTGGTCAGGATTGAACTCCTGGCAGTCAGCAGAGTTTAACCTGCAATGCTGCCTTCTAAGCACACCACCACCACCAGGGCTCCCTTCATCTGTAGATGAAGATAGACTTAACCTGGCTGTGCTGGAAGTGTGTGGATCCATTCCAATTATATTAACATTGATTCAATACTACAGATCGATTTGTTTAACTCTTTGGTTCATTGTTTTTCAGTTTGGAAAATTAGTTCTCTGCATATCCACTCTAAACATTGAAAATGAATCCGGAATTTAGTTCACTTCATTGAGCTGAAGTGATTTGATGAGCTGTTTCACTGAATTGATTGAGGGGTTTCCACTAATCAAAGTTTCACTGCATAGATTTGATATGGGAAAGCCTTGCAGAACGCCAATATCCACCCATTGACCCAAACACATGAAGTCAAGAATGCACATCATTCATCCACATTCCGAGTCCCATTCACACCAATAAGAAGATGCCTCCACTCACCAAAATCCTGGTTTCTCTGAAATTCTGTCGGTCCTCTACTTAGACCTCACCCATAATATCAGTCTACCATAATCTGAAAGAAGAGCCAACAAGAAAGTAATGGGCCATAACTCAACCCTATGATAGACTTCAGAAGTGAGACCACAACTGCTCTATTGCTCTAGATTACTGATGCAATCTGGGGCTAGTCACGGGCAACCAGGAGATCCAACCACGATTTATGTAGGTACCGAAGACTAGCAATGGTTACAGCTTTATTGGGCAGCAACTGTCAGACTTACAATCCCCCTTGGTTTTTGGCACGAACCTCTGGATATTAAGGTCCCAAAAGAAGAGAGACAGGTAGGACTATCAAATCCTCACCCGGAATCGGACAACTCACCATGGCCAACTTGCCATAGTCAACTCATTGTTGCCAATTCACCCTGGCCAACTCTCCATGGAACAACTCACTGTGGCCAATTCGCTGCAGAACAATTCAATTCAATTTTATTTAATGATTTAAAATATTTTTAAAAATAATTTTATTTTTTGTCATTCACATTTCATTTTGTCCTTCCTTTTGCACCCTTTCTTTAATGATTCTATTCCACCAATTTCTTCGATCTTCATGTCGCTTTTGTCCTGCAGCAAGTTGCCCTGTTGGCGAGTTGGCCAAGGCAAATTGACCCCTCCCACCTCATAGGCTGCAGTTGAGAGGATTTGTCACCTAAACACACATAGAAGGCTACCTTGCATGCAGAGCGTCTATCTTTCATTCTTTTATTGGCAACATCTGGCATAAGAATCCATGCCTCTCCCTTGCTGACATCTCTAATTCTGCAATATCGTTATTTTCTTTCCCCTCCGTGTAGGTGCAGACCACAACCATGTGCATTTCCGTCAGCCTGAGTGGCTTCGTTGTCCTGGGCTGCTTGTTTGCCCCCAAAGTGCACATCGTTCTTTTCCAACCGCAGAAGAATGTGGTCACTCACAGGCTGCACCTCAACAGGTTCAGCGTCAGTGGGACAGGAACCGGTTATTCCCAAGGTAATTCAATAAAGTTGCTCCAGCCTTCTCTTCTTTGACAAGAAAGACTTTGTTCTCTTCATTTGAGCACTGATACTCTCTGTCACTGTCCCAGAAAGTCATAGAAGCTTGTAGCCAGAGCAAAATATCACAAATATGTATTTATTTGTATCTCAACTTTACTATTTTTACAAATAACTCAAGGCAGTGAACAAATGCATCTTCCTCCTTCTATTTGCCCACACTAACATCCTGTGAGGTGAGTTGGGCTGAGAATGAGCAACTGGCCCAAAGTCATCCAGCCAGCTTCAATGCCTAAGGCGGGACTAGAACTCACCGTCTACTGGTGTTTGGGCCAAAGTCATCCAACCATCTTCCATCCTTAAGGTGGGACTAGAATTCACAATCTCCTGGTGATTGGCCCAAAGTCACCCAGCCGGCTTTCATGCCCAAGGCGGGACTAGAACTCACCATCTCCTGGTGATTCGCCTAAAATCACTCAGCCAGCTTCCATCCTTAAGGTGGGACTAGAACTCACAACCTCTTGGTGATTGGCCCAAAGTCACCAAGCTGGCTTTCATGCCTATGGCGGGACTAGAATTCGCCATCTCCTGGTTTCTATTCTTAGTTATCATTTCAGCACTGACACCCAGATTTCCAAGGAGTAGGACGTGAAGTCAACCAAATCAAAACCATGTGATCAAAACACCTTTTAAAATATTTATGCATGGAGGATTCCTTCGGTTTAAAAACATTCCGCTGTGATCCTGAAAAAATTTGAAGCTTGTTGGTGGTCATCCCTAGCATCTAAAGTCCTGTTTTCCCCCCTCTCTTCCAGCCTCTGCAAATGTCTACGTTCCCACAGTCTGCAATGGAAGAGAAGTTGTGGACTCCACCACGTCCTCCTTATAGTCCTCCTTCAGCCGGCTTTTGTATTCTTAGATGGTTAGAGAGAAAAGCACATTTCTTGTGCACCCTGGGATAAAAAAAGTGAACCTTTTAAAAGGACTAGCATTTCTTTTCTAGAAACCGTGTTAATAAATTATTTTGAGGACTGTACAGTCTTACCGTGTTGTTCTGTTCGGAGCAACATGAGGAGCCTTCTGAGAATAACCGTTCTAAGGGATGTAGAAGTAGCTACGACTCATATAGCATCAGTGTGTTGACCTCGGAGGGGGGGGAGGGAGAAAAGGATGATAAAACTGCCATGTTAGGTGGCTTTCTTTCTAACAAGAGACCTTTTTTTGGTAAATTCCTTGTTGTAATTTAGACTGCATTTCTATGTTGTATATTATAGTCACATTCTGTGCGACAGACGGTTTTCATGGCAGTATTAAAGACGTCCATAATAAAATCAGAAAAGTTTTTCCAGCATGTCTGTTTTCTTTCCGTAAAAGAAAAAAAAAAAAGAATTCCTCAGGTTTATTCAATCACCTTGCACACAGAGAAGGACAACCAAGTCGCGTTATTTCCAGCTCAGCTACGACGTAGTAGAAAACTGCAGCAAAGACAAATTTTGTCTAGTTTGTTACACTTCTGTCCTTGGGGAAATCTGTTGCGAGAGAAGGGTGGTCTTGAAACTGGGCTATGACAATGACGGTGTTGCATCAAATTAGCTGGTCAATAAACTACATCCCATTCTCTGAGGTGTGCTGCTAAATCTCCAGGGAAAAGGAAAAGCTTTCCCCTGACCAGTCATGTCCAACTCTAGGAGGTAGTTGTGGCCTGTTGGCCGTTGGCCCCTCCAACAGATGAAGAGGGGAGGAGGAGGAGGAGGAGGAGGAGGAGGAGGAGGAGGAGGAGGAGGAGGAGGAGGAGGAGGGAGGAGGAGGAGGAGGAGGAGGAGGAGGAGTGGGAGTCAGGGCCAGCATCAGGGCAACCTGGGAGCTCCGAGGCAGAAGAGGGAATAGAGCTGGCAGAGAGAGACAGAGGTGGAGTCTGGGCTGTCCATCAGCCCTCAGGTGGAGAGTCAACAGCCCTCAGGTCTGGAGGTGGCTGATGAGGAAGAGGAGGAACATCTGGGTCCAGGGCCTGACGCATGGATCTGCAGAAGGCAGAGGAGAGGAGAGCAGTGGAAATCTATGGGCCGGTCCTTGGAACAGAAGAGCCACTGCTCCTAGCCAGGCCCCACCCTAGCTCTGGGGATAAAAGGCAGGGGGTGGAGATGGATAGGTGTGGTAGACAACTATTTATCTCCCGGCCGGCTGGCCTTGTTAGCTTGCGTTGAAACTTCTTTGCCGGAGCTCCTAATAAAGGAATCTTTTGAGTTCACACCAGAGGGTTTGTCGTGTTTGGGGAGCTGGGTCAGAAGAGTAGTGTTCACCTCTGTTTCTTGGCCCAGCGTTGTCTAAAAACATTTTCTGTGGTCAGGTAGCCAGCATGACTATAAGTCAAGGTGCATGGAATGCTTTTACCTTCCCACCGAAGTGGTGCCTATTTATCTACTCGCATCTGCGTGCTTTTGAACTGCTCCATGGGCAGGAGGTGGAGCAAGGGATGGGAGTTCGGGTCTTGAACCCGGTCTGTCAGCTGTCCCCAAAAGATAAGGCTTTAGTAAATGAGTGACATGTGCAGTGTTTTCGTCTGTAGCCTTCTGCAGGAGCATAATTCAAGCAAATTACTTTAAGTTGGTATTAAGTTGGTATTTCTTCCCTGTCCATGCTCTGATCTGCTTCAGAAACTCATCCCCCTGAGGTTTAAATACAATAATAGCATAAATAAAGGAAGCTACGATGATTCTCAATGTCCACAAGCCTTGAGATATTCTGAAAAATTAATCCTTTAGGCCTGTACTTGACCGATGGGCATTAAGAAGACAGATAACAATTTCAGGCCAATTAGATCAATAAAGGTTGACATTTATTAGTGGAAATCCAAAGGTTAGACTTTCCGCATCGTTCGAACTCGTAGCAGCAATTTCATAACCAATATGGCTACACACGGGATACAACAGAAACTCCAACCGCAGAATCGGCATTCAAGCCAATTTGGAAGTCTTTAAATTAAAACTTTCTGGAGGAATATTGAAGAAGAAGGGAAAAAAAACCTCTTTCTTAATCACATAAATAATTGCATTAAAATCAAGTTTCCATCATTCACCCTTGAACATCCATAATTTCCCAGCCCACCCAAAATTAGTATGATCTTTTAGGGTGAGCTCCTTTTCCAGTTAGGTGAGTTATATGTATACAGATACTCCTCGACTTACAAGAGATCATTTAGAGACCATTCCAAGTTATGACGGCACTGAAAAAAGTGAGTTGTGATCATTTTTCACACTTATGACTGTTGCAGCATTCCACAAGGTCACCTGATCAAAATTCAGCTGCTTGGCAGCTGGTTCCTATTTATGACGGTCGCAGTTTCCCAGGGTCATGTTTTGCGACCAAGCAGAGTCAACGGGGAAGCCGGATTCATTTAACAACCGTGTCCCCAACTCAACAACTACAGTGATTCCCTTAACAACTTAACAGATAACAGATAATCAGAGTTGGAAGGGACCTTGTAGGTCATATAGCCCAACTATGGCAAGAAAACTCGTAACATGGGGCAAAACTCACTCAGCCTGTGTCTCTCACTCAGCGACTGACATTTTGGGCTCCATTGTGGTCGTAAGCCGAGGACTACCTATATTCTGAATTTTGCTAACAAAATCTTTTCATTGGCTCATCAGCCCTTGGGACCGCCTTGAAGTTCAACCAAGCCCCTTCCCTGTCTTCACATAATTCCCAAAGTGGCTCCTGGTCTTCTCAAGGAAACATCTGTTAATACCTCTTCACAGACACAGGCACCAAGAGAGATTTTGATACTCTTACTAACACTTCAAATTCCCCATTGAAAATTGCAGAGGGTGAACTGTAGCCAGGATGATACCCTATGTAGTTCCACCTCGCTCTAAGACAAGGGTCCCCAAACTTGGCAACTTTAAGACTTGTGGACTTCAACTCCCAGAATTCCTCATCCAGCAGCTGGCTGAGGAATTCTGGGAGTTGAAGTCCACAAGTCTTAAAGTTGCCAAGTTTGGAGAGCTCTGTTTTGTCCATGGCTTCCTGAGACACCAACAAACAGTCACAAAATCCAAAACTCTTTTATTCTAGTTCAATGGCTGTGAATGATCATCATTCACAGCCCAGAATGAGTCTCAACCGGTTATTATTAGTCCCAGGGACATCTGCCAAAGTTCTTCCAGAGACGTCTGATAAGAACACACCTTTTCTGACTTGAAGTACTGTCAATGACTAAAGTCCCAATTAGTCTTTCCAAAACCAAACAAGAGAACAAATTCACCACAAAGCTTTCAGAGTCTAAACTGATCAGAACAAACGATGTTGCTTCCTGCAAAAGTTTTCCTACCTTTGCACTTCCTTTATACCTTATGGGAGGGGCAATCACCTCCCAGCCTTACTCCTGAGTCTCCCCTTTTGTCTTAGCTGCTCTCAACTTCTAGCAGCTCTGCACATACGCATACTGGGAACAGGCTCCTCTTGTTCCTCTGCCTCACTGCTGTCAGATTCTGGAGGCTCCGGAGTCAGCACACAACTCCCTGATGGTCCTGGCCCCATCTCTGCATCAGATTCAGGACCCTCGTCCGAGTCCTTCCCAGATTCCCGGACTGGTCCCTGTTCTTCCCCACTGTCCGAATCCACTGCTGTCTGCACAGGTTGCCAGCGAACCACAACAAACTGCTCTAAGAGCTGATTTGAAACCCATTCAAGACGCTGCCAAGCTAAACTCTGTTACCAACTCAATTAAAAGTAAACCAAGTGGAACCACCTACTCAACTTCGGTGGGCTGAACTTTTGAAGCTTTTGACCGAAGTTTGGCTATTGTCTTCATTGAAGCCGTTGGATGCTTCAGATGCAGTAGGGAGACTAAACTTTTCTGTCTGGCAGGCTCTCCTACAACACGGAGAACCTATATTTTTGGTAGACCTTCTGTCCCGGGGATATTATTATAAAGTAAGAAAGGGAAGCATGTGTTCCTTCCCAAAAATGGCCAAACATAGTCAGCCTATTGAGGAGAGGACGCCGTACACGCCACACCTCAATGCACCACGACGCAAACAACATACTTGCCGGAATTCGTGTGACGTTGTGTTGTGCATGGCATCAAGGCAGGTTCTATTAGGCCCCTGCTTTGCTAAACCTCCCCTGCTCTCCAACAGCCCTGTTAAGGTTGCAAGACATGTTCAACCTCGCCCAGAGGCCACAGGTTCTGACCCTACCCCCATGAAGCATGTAAAAGAGATGCCCTTGAGGAAAATGAGAAAGAATCCATGTTTTGGTCTTCACAGAAAGGAAGAAAACAAGGAGAGACCATTTTTCACACTTAGTCACAGTTGCAGCATCTCCGTGGACAAAATTCAGATGCTTGGCTGACTCATATTTATGACGGTTGTAGTGTCCCGTGTGTATGCGTGTGTGTGTGTGTGTGTGTGTGTGTGTGTGTGTGTGACCTGATCCCCTTTTGTGACCATCTGACGAGCAGTCACTGTGGTGGGGGGGGACCAGATTCACATCACAACCGTGCTACTAACTTAACAATTGTAGTGATTCACTTAACAACTTCGGCCAGAAAGGTCGTAAAATAGGACAAAAGTCACTGAACTGCCTCTCTCTTTTAGCCATGGAAATTTTGGGCTCCATTGTGGTCGTTAAGTCAAGGAATCCCAAACAGTTACAGCAAATAAATAAAGAAAACGTTATAGATAAAAGCTCACCAAATATACAAAAAAAGGGGGGGGGGCCTTTATAATTATTTATCCAATGCATAGTGACGATGGAGTAAATCTCACGGAAACCCCCTGCAACCGACTTCTGAGTAAAAATGCACGAGACTGTTTTGTTCAAGCATTCAAAGGTAAAGAAAATGTGCTGGGGTTTCGTTTTGTTTCTTTTGCATCCTTTGTGTGCCTGTGTTTGTCGGGGTGAGGCACATCGCAGTTTTAACCACAAGGAATTGCAGAGCCTCTCTGAATTTCTGTGACTTCCCCCCCCACACACACACAGACAGAAAGGAGGAGAAATCTTATATTCTGCCACTGTATGTAGCACATTTGGTAAACGTAAATTATCTTTCTCCTATGAAAGATTAATAAATCTTCAGAGTCTGATATTGGGAATCTGGGATAATTATTCAGAATGCATACAGTTTCAGATGGAGGTTTCATTCAGAGAAGGATGATTAATCAAACGTCCACCATAAACCACAGCACATGAATGGTTTTTTTTCTTTTCTTTTAAAAAGAAGCCTCACTACAGTACTCTCACTTCATTTTTTCTTCAGTGCTTTGTATTTTACACACACACACACACACACACACATATATATATATATGTATGTATGTATGTATGTATGTACGTGTTTTTTAATAAGGCGGGTCTTATTTTTTTCAGGCCGTCTTTGGTGATTAATTTTGCTTGGCGCGCGGCGGATGTTAGCGTTTGGGGCACTTCATATCACACGCAGGCAGCACCATATCTGGGTGTGCACACACACACACACACTTAATTTGGGGGAGGGTTTAATTTCATTTCATGTCTATAAAACATGCTGGGATATGGAGAAACAGGGTATGTATGTATGTATGTATATGATGTATGTATGTATGTATGTATGTATACTGTATATATATTTAGAACTCATTAGAACCATTTTAGAACCTATTAGAACTCATTTAAAATCCCCCGTCCATGGTTCACCCATAATTTAACTATACATTTATAAAACATACTGTATCTTTCATAGAATTTATCTCCCTGGTTTTATGCTGATGGATATTTTTGCATTGATAGACTTTATGTTGGAAATTCTGGGGGGAAAAAATGTGATAGATTATAGGAAATCCCTACGGCTGATTTTTGACATGGGAAGGCGGTTGGTAGAAGAACGGAGGGCCATAAGGAAGACGGAAATGGCCCTGTGGTTTTTTCCCAGCCCTGGGCTACCGTTCAGGTGCTTCTCACCTGTTGGAAAAATGATACTGTGACCACAAAAAAGCTCTTAGGATCCATGATTTAAATTCTTTTCCCCCACACAGCTGTTATACCCAATTGCTGCCTCGGTTCACCTGGAATATTTCTTCTGTTGCAACAAGGAGCGCACGCCCAGAAGAAGTGTGCAAGGCAGCAGTGGGATCCTATCTGTTGCACTACTGGTTCGGTGATCACGCACGCAGCTTTCCGCATACCAGCTGAGAGGATCAAGAAGAGAAAAGCGCAGGGGCCGGTGGGAGAGGGACGATCTTGCCTTTTTCTCTTCTTTCTCTTCTCAGGTGATTGTCGGAGGCTGTTTTTTACTACCAGTTTTTGCTATCGGTTTGGCTGAACCAGGCTGAACCGGGCTGAACCAGTAGCATACCACTACTGGTGCAAGGTAAGTAAGATTATGTCACTTTTTTTTGAAGCCCAATTTGCACTATTTATTTCCCACTAGGTCTAGACGTGTGTGCATAGACCAAAAAAATGGCCCTTAAGCGTTCAAACGTTTCAGGTGAATGTGGACATTCGGCAGCCATGGGCCATTGGTGCTTTACAAGGCATTTCAATTCCTCATTAACAAACCCAGGTCCTTAACAGTCCCCTCTTCCGCCCTTCCAAATAGCGTGCGCAGGGTGGATGAAGGTGTACGCAAAGCAAACAAAATCACGGGGAAAGGAGCCTCCATAAAGAAAGGGGTTGTGTAAAGCCAATGGGTTTGGGTGTGAGCTGCACCAGGTCTCTGGTCCTTCTTGTTAGGGAACACGTCCCGTCAAAGACGGAGGGGTAGTGGGGCCCTTCTGGATAACCCCATAGAGAATGACACATTGTCGTCCTTGAGTGTGGGCCATCTCCTGGACGTATCTGCAGCTAGATTTAGCTGCTTCTGCTGGAGAGGAACTAGATTCCCAGCCTTCACCAAGACCTCACCTTGGCTTTCTGCATCAAGCATCTTCCTCGCCAAAGTTGAGGAGGAGGGGAGGAAACCCTTTCCAAAGATGAGACTGGAACCTTTCTTCTGTTTCAAGCATTGAGGGATGTTTCGATTTCAAGACAAAAACTCAACGCGGCACCTCCCAGCTCATCGGGGGAGCCTGGTCATGTTCTAAGAACTCAAGCAGTTTCACGTGGGTGACAGCAGGGAACTTGAGGGATACTGAGAAGCAGCATCGGCCATGCCAGAGCAATGCACAGGTAGGCCTCTACCTGGCGTCAGGTAGGACCTTCTCTCCCAGGACAGAGTGAAGCAACGTTTGGAACGGAGGATGGCAACCAAGGGAGCAGGGAGGGCAGAAAACTGTCGGTTTCTCAATCTCTTGCTACTGTATATTTTAAGGAAACGCCATGCAGATTTTCTGCCTCTGAGCCAACCCAACGGGCTACGCCATCCATAGTTCCTCATTCCCTGAGTTGAGCCACAGCTGTAGGATGCTAAGGGCTGGCTTTGCTTTTGGCAACTGAGTCTCACAATAAGGCAGTGTCTCCTCTTTCTCTCTCTCTCTCTCTCTCTCTCTTCTTCTCTTTCTCTGTTGCTTCCTTTGCCCATCGCTCAACGTTTCTCACCCAGGAAGCCAATCCTCCGATGTGGTCTCAGCACGAGTTTGAAAAATTGGTCCCCTGGAAATAGAAATTGGGCACAACGGGCAAAACCGAGCCTTCATATATTTTGAGATCTGGAGGATTTCAGCTGGACAGATTCGAAGCGGTCTTCTTTTTCCTAGGTCAGAAAAGAAAAAAGTTTGAAGGGGGTCACTGATCCGTCATTGGATCCTCCAATTGAGCAATTAAGCAAAAGGGCCCTCCCTCGTGTAGCGTACCACAAAGAAGTGTAGTTCCAGCAAGACTACAAAATGACAATAGCACTTCGACTTATGTAACCCTTCACAGTGCTTTACAGCCCTCTCTGATCAGTTTGCAGAGTCAGCAAGTTGCCCCCAACAATCTGGGTCCTCATTTTACCAACCTTGGATGGACAGAAGGCTGAGTCAACCTTGAGCCGGTGAGAATCGAACTGCTGGCAGTGGGCAGAATTATCCTGCAATGCTGCATTCAAACCACTGTGCTACCGCGGCTCTTCGTAATAGGGGAAAGCACAACAACAATATTGACTCTCACATAGAGCCGTGTGTGTCTATCTGTGTGCAAGGACTGAGTTTCTAAATATTACATTTAGTATCTAGTTTGTATACTTATCACACATCGGGGGGGGGGAGTACAACTTTGTATCCCGCTCACTCATTTCCTGTGAAAACATTCCATTTGGAATATGCTTCCTTGTCTAAATGTTAAATAGATTTCCAAAGATTTTCTGGAAGCTGCTTTGAAGTTTAGAGGGATGGGGACACCATCGTTTTACAGGAAGGAACAGTTCCATCTCCCTCAAGTTAAAAAGGGGAAAATAACCAATGAGAAAGAGGGGGGAACAATCACAAAAAGTAGAGACAAGATTTGTACCTTAAGAAATAATAAAAGAAGAGCATAGAGGATGTTTTCCTACAAAACTGCACTGCGCAATAACCAGTTTTATTGAGGAAATATTCTGTACAGGTGGCCCGAACCGAGACTGGAATTCCCATTGCTAAGTGAGATGCTTGCTAAGTCAGTCACGACAGATTTTATTATCTTTTTGGCACACGGCTGGTAAGTGAATCAATACTGTTGTTAGGTTAATCGTGGTCATTAAGAAAATCCTACTTTCCCTATTGACTTTGCTTGTGTTGTGGCCTGCCGGCAGCTGACGGAGCTGGCAGCAGAGTCAACACAGTAGTGAGGAGGTTGGGGAGGAACCTGGGCCGGTCTTGGAGTCTGAGGAAGGCTCGGACGAGGACTCTGCATCGGAGGCAGGGATGGGGCCAGGGCAGGCTAGCAGTCAGCAGCTGCCTTTGGGTTCGGACAGCAGTGAGGTGGAGGAGCTTCTGGAGCCAGTTCCCAGCCTGCGCATGTGCAGGGCTACCAGAAGACAAGAACAGTTGAGAAAGCAGAGTCAATCAGGAGTAAGGCCACACCTCAGAGATGATTGGCCCCTCCCACAGGACACAAAAGAGGAGCAAAGGGGACGTGAGCTCTTGCAGGAAGCAATTATTTTGTCTGGTCGGTTCAAGCTCTGAAAGTTCTGTTTGACTCTGTGCCAACTTTGGCCTTGCCCTGCGTCGGACAATTAGTTCTCTGACCACATTCCAAGTGCCATAAGGTGGGTGTTTATCAACATTCCCCTGAAAGACTGTATGTGAAGCCTTGTGAATGAACGTAATTCACAGCCGTGGAATAAAAGAGGTTTTGCCGGGACAGAGATTGTGTGTTATGCTTGCTAAGGAAACCTAGGTCAGAACAGCTTGTTGGAAGCCAACAGAGAAGATCCCATCAGAAGACTCCAACTGTGGGGATGCTGCAATTTTAGCAACAGTCGTCAGGCACATTTTTTCGCTGCTGTGGCCACTTCCAACAGTCACTAAAGAAGTGGTTTGTAAGAGGAGGGCTACTACCTATTTTGGCAATCCACCCGCATTTTCCCCTCGCTTATTCTACGCTGTTGATTCTGCAGTCAGAATTCTCTCTCCCATGCTTACCTTGGTGGCCAGGGACTTGAGTTTTCCTAACAAGGACTGTTTATTCGAATACACAATTTCCTCTTCGTTGTCTTCTCCTTCCATGATAGCACAGCTATCGGCAGCCGGAAGCTCACACTCCTTGGAATTGGCCGTCATCACCAGTTTTGAATATTTATACTCCAATCTGCAGGAACCAATACAGACAGAAGCAACGTTGTGGCTAAACTGACTGCTTTGATTAAATATAAATAAATAAATAAAACCACAATCACTTTTGTTTCTGCTTGGAAACCATTTCTGGACTTTGTGCTCGAGGTGGGGAAAAAAACTGAATCCTGGATTTTGGGTTTTACCAATTAGATGGATTTGTCATTGTAGAAATGGCTAGTTTTTGTTTCATTTTCTTAAATTTTTTTTACTAAATAATAAAAGATCTTTATTACCTCTTTGTAAAGTTAAGATAGAACTTATATATGTCAGAAGATCCTGATGAAGTCCACAAGTCTTAAAGTTGCCATAGTTTGGATACCTTTGCTACAGAGCCTATTTGGTGGCTTCAATGAACTGCTAAGTGTGTGTGTGTGTGTGTGTGTGTTTGTGTGTATCCTAAAAATACGAGTTCCGGGTGTAGCTATAAAAGAAGAGAATATAAAGAAAAATGATGTTAGCAGAGGCTAACAAAAGGTAAGGGGATAATATATTTTAAGTTCCGGAGACGTATGCTATTTGTACTTTTCCTTATCAAAGTTCAGCTTCAGAAATTATGCTTCTTATTAAAGAAAAAAACACAATTATTTTGTTTCTTCTTGGAAACCGCTTCTGGACTTTGTGCTTGAGGTGGAAAAAATAAAATGTTGATTTTGGGTTTTACCAATTTGTTAGGTTTGTTACTATGGAAATGGCTAGTTTATACTGTTCTGTAAAAGTAAAAGGTTGAGCTTTGATGCTACTATCTTTTTCTACTGCCCCAAAGGAAGTCAGAATCCAACGCTTTTTCTTTCTTTTCCCCCTTTTTTTTCTCCCCTTTTCTCTTCCCTTCTCCCTCCCCTATCTTCCTACTAATTTTTATTTTATTTTATAGTATAAACTAATAATAAAAAAAGAAGCAATCTTGTCAACTCACACAGACTATACCTGGAGGTATTATCCAGTGAGATAAGAAAAGATTCTTCAGGTTGATCTTTAATACAACTGAGCAGAACTTCGTACCAGATTCAGAAACAAACTAATACAAATATAAGTTGTAGATCCAAAGCACAGAAGACTTTTGGGGTGTTTTCATGGGCCATTCCTCCCCCTCCTGTATAATTTATGTTGCAAGATGGCAAGAATCCTGCAGGTTGGCTCCTTTAGCAAGGCAATATGCCAAACTAGTGGTGGGAGATCAGGAATGGGGAGGTGGGCCAATGCAACTCTCCACCAATGGGAGGACAAGCTGCCTCTCAGACAGGCAGGAAGCAAAGCAATTATAAGTACATTGATGACGTTACCCAGTTTGGTAATGAAGCATCTGCAAGAAAATCACAAAGCTCAGAGACCCCAAAGTAATTGTAAATTTACGCCTTTGTGAGGCTACAGCAAGGGGTGAGATCTAATTAAACGTGGCTTTGTTGATTCGGCTAGGATTTCTTCTTAATGAGAAAAATTGGGGGGAGGGCAGAAGAAGATGAGATTATTAATTTGGGGGGGGAAAGGATAAAAAGAGGCACCCCAGAAACTCTTGTCAGCTGAGAACAAGAGATCTAGAAAGCCAGAAAAACCCAGAACTCTGAACTGATGGATTTAACTCTGCAAAATCAGCTGATCAACTCGATATCTTCTTTAAAAAGGACGTATAGGACTCACTTCTGATTTTTCTTCCAGAAATAGCAAGTTAAGGCAATGAGCAGGACTCCTGTGAAGGCACCAACCCCTGCGCCGACTTTCAGCCAGAAATCCACCGTTTCACAGATTATAATCTTTTTCTCGGGCAAGGAAACCCCTTTTATACAGAACTTGGGTTCATTCCAGACGTATAAGGTTTCCTAAGACAGAGAGAGAACGAACGAAGGAATGAATCAGTCAACCAATCAACCAATCAATAATCCATCAATTTTATACATTTGGTTTTTCCTAGGAGGCAATTCCATTCAAGTCCTACAGAGCTCATGTTTAAGCAATGACATAGTCAGTCAGTTCCATGAAAGCTAAGGAGACCTAAGAAATCATGCGTGTATATATACGTAAATGCATCATTTAAATAGTTTAATATCAAAGTGAAAGCCTCAGGATCTAATCAACCATCACCTAGGATTTCCACTGAGACAAATAATCCCACTGTAAATAGTCAGAATAGGAACACAACTAGTAATGTTTTTCCCCTTCCTCTCTTCCTTGTTGTTCAGCACATTTAATTGGCTCCTCCTTGTTATGCTTCTAAGCAAGACGTCCCATTCAAGATATTTCTTCTAGAAGCTGAACTAATCTTCATGTCGCTGAAAGTATCTTTTTGCTGAAGAAGTACTTTCCTGTCTGGGCCAGGGAATTCTTAGCATTTTCTGTAAGAATCTTTGCAAAAAGCAAGGATTGCGCCTTCCACCTAGGGAGATTTTCAGTCATCCAGGTCATGGTTGTCAAAACGTAGTCACCAAACCGAAGAAATTATTAAGAAAATATTGGAATGTGCTGAAATGAGCAGATTGACATTTGAAATTAGAGAACAAGAAGATAAACAATTTTATGAAGTTTGGGATCTTTTTTATCAATGGTTAGATAATACAATATAATAATAGAATATTCAGAAACTTAGGAAATAATAATGAATATACATTTTTTTTGTTTTCTTCTGTTTTGATAACATCTTTATAAAATTTTATTAGGATAGACTTGGTATGATTTTATGATCTGTTATAAAATAAATTAAGTAAATTATAGTTATCTCACTTAAGTATGAATTAATAAAATTATAGTCAAATGATTGTTTAATAATAATATTAGGATATATAATTGTTGATTGATAATATGAGTTATTATGTAACATAATTACAATGGTGACTATGAAATGGATGCACAAAAAAGAGTGGTAAACCAACCGATACACTGTCTGTAAATTTATGAAGGAGGATGATGCTTTTATGTTTGATGTCTTATGTTTTATGTGTTTTTGTTTGTTGTCAAAGTCAATAAAACTTTTACTTAAAAAAAAAATAAGAAAAAAAAAACGTAGTCACCAAACCGGAAGTAACACCGGTTGAATCCCACCCCTGCCTGGGATGAACGAGAATCTCCATAGAAGGAAGACCTGGCCCTCTTTATTTGGGACTAAATCTTCCATTCAAACAATATTTTTCGCCATCTATGTCTTACTTTATACCCTGTGGATATCATCATTATATGGCCACATTTAAGAGGGTTGGCAAGTTTCCCACCCTTTCTTTTAAATTCAAGAGATCCAAGAGCATTCATCCACACCCGTTTTTATCCCCAGATCCAGCAGTTTACCTAAAACCAGTGATCAAAGGGATGGTTTGCATATAACTGTCTTCAACAAACGGCATATTATTCCCTTCTTCGTGTTTCTCACTGAAAAGTTTGTACTCATTTTAAGACTTAGTATATTCTCGGACTAGCTCTGTACCCATGCTTCGCTACAAAACTACGTGGTTGGGCTTAGTTTTGGGGGAGGAAAATAAGGGGGGGAATTCTGCCTCTGCCTACCAACATCCATCGGTATTCACCTAGCTAGCGTCCTGTCCGTGTGTGAGAGAGTTGAGGGTTGTTTGGAAACTGAAATAGTATTTGCTGTGTGAGCAAAAAGGAGACAGCAAGGAGCCTGGGCGTGGCTTAGCTCAACTGTTCTGCACTAAAGTTGCTTGGTGCTGCTGTGAAAGTGAAAGTGAAACTCCTCTGCTTGTGTTTTGCATTTGGAAGAGATTTCTTTTTTTCAGGTGGGGAGGGGGAGTAGAACTCCTTAGCATCAGAGCGTGTTAATAATAATGATAATATAGGAAATACTCTAAATGCTCTGAGGGTCATTTGGAAAAATCCTTCCTTAGTGAGCATCTAGAAGCCAAGAGGAACATATGGGCCAAATTTCAAGTACATTGTAGGCATTACGGTTCTGTAGATTTTGTGATGATGCGTGAGTGCTTCTTTGCTCTTATACATAGAGATTTTGAAGTTGTGTTTCAGCTTTTCTCGTGGGAGGAAAAAAATGAAGGCCCAAGATCACTGGTGATACGTTTGGGTTTCCTCATGCCTTCCTTACCCAAATTTGTAACCGAGTTATAATTTTTAATAAGACAGAAAGCATAATGTGCAACTACACAACCTGTGTTGAGCTGCCAGCGAAGATGCAACCAGTTAATTACCTGGTGTCCTTTTTTACAAGCACCCTCGATCTCGTGGTAGTCCTGCTCGGTGCACATGGGACAAGCTTCTGCACTTTCCCACAAGAAGTAGAATCCACACCCATCACAGGTCCCTGCAGGACAAGAACTGGAGGAGAAATGCTGGCTGGGTTAGAGTGATGCATTCAGAAGCGAGAAAATTGTTAACTTAATTGGTTCTCAAAGAGACTTCCTCCCTGTCACACTCCCAGTCCATGAACTGCAAAATAATCACACACACACGTTGCCAAGTTGGCCATTGACAATGTTCTGAAAAATGCAAAACTGTGGTCGTTTTGTCTCCTGGGTCCAGGATAAATATATTATGAGCACTCGGCTTCTTTAATGGACCCTCTTCCACTTCATTGCTCAGCGTCCTTTCGGGACCTTTTCCAACAAGGATTCAAAATCTCCAACACACCGTCTCCTCCTCTTTTGACTCTGAGTTAGCAGCCTGCACATCTGGAGTCATCCAGGGGCTGCTCTATGGTGAGCATCAATCCGTACATGGTTTATAATTTAGTTTGCACATGGCTAAGAGTTCAGGTTGGTGGAACTATCGTAAAGGGGAGGGCATCTCATTTGGTCTAACCTAAACCACAAGGTCAAATTCAGAAGATCCTCTGCAGGTGAATAGGCAGAGGAAGAAAAAAAATCCTACAGAGTAAGAGTGCAATTTGTTTGGAAGAAAAATGGGAGCATGACATTCCAAACCAGAGGTTGTTTTTTTTTAAAAGATGGTGTTCAGGGACCACATCTGTGGATAGATTTCAAGGCACAGGTGAGCCTGGATGGGGAAAAGGTTAAGCCTTTTGTTTTTCATTCAATTCTCACTAAAATTTAGATCCAAAGGTGCTTTTTCAAAAGGGAAGTGGACTTCCTTGGTTTTTTTTTTTTCCCCCTTGAAAACGTTTCACTTCTCATCCCAGAAGCGTCTTCGGTTCTCAACTTCTCTTGAATGAGAAGCAAAGTGTTCTCAAGGGAGGGAAAAAACCAGAAAGTCCAGCTGCCTCTTGAAAAAGCACTTTTGGGATAAACCATGACCTGGATGCCTGACAATCTCTGTAGACACTAAAGACACTAGCTTTCTTTTCATTACAAGGAGCCCTCCCCCACACTCCCCTGTTTGCCTCACGGGAGCCTCCTGGGCGAAGCGGTAACACAGTGAGGGGGGTCACGGCACAGCTGATCATCGGAACAGCTGATCGTCGGGAGAGGGGGGGGAAGAAATACCTCAAGGAGTGACTGGGCAGAGGAGAACGCAGTCAGCGATGTCGGACATGCATGCCATGTTGACCATGCACGATAAGGACTGACTGGGAGGGGAACGGAGGGGCAAGCGGAGAGGGGCGGAACCAGCCAGGGACACAATTAGCTGGTTCTCCGAACTGCGCAGAATCATAACAACCAGTTCTACAGAACTGGTCCAAACCGGAAGAATCCCACCCCCTGCGTCCGCTCGAGTTTCCTGTCTTAACACATACCTGGGAACTGAAATTTCTCCCTGGCCGAGTTTCGTGGGGTTGCACCTCATTGTCACAACAGACCTGCGGCCATTTTCACAAGTGGCTGAAGCACCTGAAGACCTGGGCAGAAAGGAGAAAAGGGGGTTCCAGGTGTTACCCAGAGAGACGCAGGGTCTCTCTCAGCTTCCTGCAGTGAAAAAAACCCAGGTGTTTTTCATTTTGGAGAGGGGTGTCTTCTTAGCTAGAGGCTTTATGAAGTGATTGCCAGTTTTTATCATATTTATTAGCAACTCTGGATTTGGCACTAAGATATAGGATACTCTTGAGTCAAGCTCTACCCCTGGAGACTGTGAATTCATGCAAGCTATTTTACTGACATTTTCTGCCATTGCATTCTTTCAGATTTATTGTTTATTATTATTATTATTATTATTATTATTATTATTATTATTATTATTATTATTATTAATATTCACAGTCTGGGACTGATAAAAACTTAACAGTTCAAGTGAAAAACCTGAGCTGTTAAGGTAAAGTATTAATAATAATAATAATAATAATAATAATAATAATAATAATAATAATAATAATAATAATATTCACAGTCTGGGACTGATAAAAACTTAACAGTTCAAGTGAAAAACCTGAGCTGTTAAGGTAAAGTATTATTATTAATTATTATTATTATTATTATTATTATTATTATTATTATTATTATTATTATTATTATTATTATTATTATTATTTTCCAGTCTAGCCTACATCTTTATTTCCTTTTACGGGACTCACTAGACAAATCTAACTCTGCTTAACTTCCATGTTATTTGAGACTTGGCAGTGCACATTTAATAAATATTTCTGAAAACTTGGGGAGTGGGACCATGGAAGAAAGTTGAAGAGAGTGATTCCCCCAGTCTAATGTTCCCCTATTTGTCCATTGCGGACAGTCCTTGGTTTACGACCAAAATTGAGACCAGCATTCCCATTGCTAAGCAAGGCATTCGTTAAGTGAATGACATGGTCATTAAGAGAACCTGGCTTTCCCTACTGACTTCCAGAATGAAGGGCTCTTGGTGCTCTCTGAGCCTGGTTGTTTTCTGGCAGGTGTTTCATCACCTGAACTAGGTAACATCATCAGTGATGCATGATGTTGTACCTAGTTGGGTCATGAAATATCTGCAAGAAAACCACCAAGCTCAGAGAGCACCCGGGACCCCAGTCTGCCTTCTTTCCCTTCTCCACAAACACCTCCCCTTCTAGCACTGATGATGTTACCTAGTTGGGTCATGAAACATCTGCAAGAAAACTGTTAAGGTACTTAGATGTAAGAGCTGACCAGCAGCTGTAAGGCTGATGCAATGTAAGGCTGATGCAATAAGGATGAATCAGCAAACGTACTGCCTTTTTAAGACTAAGAATGGGTCCACAGAAGTATTTACCACTTTAAGAGTTGTCTATATAAAGGCAGCCATGAGAGGGCGTATTCTCTCTCCTTGTGTCCTGTCTTCATTGTAGAGTTCTCCATACAGAGTCAAGAAGATTGATTGCTTGCCAGGTATTTGCCTACCACATATATTTCTGTATATAACTGTCTTGTATATAAACCACTGTTAAATGACTAAGCCTCTGTGTGCTCTGTTTTGGTCCTGGGTTGTCTCACAATAGCAGTCAAGCTGCAAATGCTTTGACAAAACCCACCAAGCTTAGAGAACACTAGGGACTCCTCATTTCAATCCTGAGCTACAAATGTTCTCCTTTATTAAGACCCAGAATACTGAGTTAGACCGACAGTCCGGGTAAAGAGAAGAATGTCTTTTAATTGTGCTATCAGAGGCTTTATTTCTCCAATCATTTTGCAGAAATTAAGAAGGCAGCCGTGTGAAGAGCAAGAATAAAATTGGTTGGCCAAGAAGAAGAACTGAATCCTATGAAAAAAGGACACGAACCATATTTATAATATTACATATGATGCTAAACAGAACGTAGCCGGGGGGGGGGGAGGATAATATTACAGGAGGGTTATTAACACCCACAGTCAAAACAAATTATGGTGCCTCTTGACTATTTAATTTCGCCCTTGGTGACAATGGAAGCTTCTCCTGAATTTTCACCTCCCCTCTGCAGATTGCAAAGGAAAATGAAGAATCGAATGATTCGTTCTTCTACTTACTTGTAATAGAAATGAACATCGGGCAGCTTTGTTTCAGATGGCACAAACATTTCTGGCTTAATATTAACATTTCCCAGCGTCGTTTCAACAGTTGCTCCTGCAAAGAAGAAAAGGAAGCTATTTCTGAAAGGATTTCTAGGCGGTTGGGAGGGAGACTATATATTCCACAAAATGTTATCAGGAAGATGTTGGGCTCCAAGTTCACTAAGGAGCCCGTCAGCTCTGAACACGCCTTGCAGCAAGTCAGATTTGAAGATTTGATTTGCTACAATGCAAGTTGGTCTAAGGCCAAACCGAGATGTTTCAACGTTCGATATATTTTCTGGTTTTCTTATAAAAATCCCCAAGACTGTGTGGAAGAATTCAATGTACATGTCAAGTTCGAAGCATGCTTATGCTTTGCAACCATTGTCACTTCTCAGCTTGCCAATGACCCAAAGGGGAGGGAAGGGGGAGATGGAATGGAGGCTGCAGATGCCAAGACGAGCTGTGAGAACCAAGGACACTTTGGCAGGTATTCGCCAGAGCCAGAGACTTTTTCTCATAACAATACAATGACACGCCATGTGGACACTGGGACCTGCACTAAGAGGGGAAGGGAGAATCCTATACTTTAATTATGTGGGTTTGCACAGGGAAGAGCTAGATCTGGTTTTGCCCTCGTCACTCAATATTGCACTCAATATTGAGTGTACTCAATATTGCCCTCAATTTTGCCCTCGTCACTCAATATTTGCACTCAATATTGAGTGTACTCAATAGATTGGATTGTCTCCACTGTGCTTGCTTTGGTTGGGTTCGTCAGTTGGAACATTGATGGTACGTGCACATTTAGACTAGCCAGGAAATTGAAAAACACCCCAGAAAAAACAGTGGTGACAAACTATTTCCCTGTCCTTGCCAAGAAAAGAACATGAATATAATCACTAGGAAGGAAATTCAACTCAATCAACGCTCTGAGCAATATTTTTGTGAGCAAGTGGTAGATTATTATTTTTTTACTCAAAGAAAGGAAGACGAATGTTACTCAGTTAAACCAATTAAGCTCTGAACCTTCCCTGCACGAATCTGTAATAATACCCCTTGAGCAATGGAGGCCTAGGGATAAAGGAAGCTTTCTTTTAAAAGTAACTTGGAATCTAATTTGTTAGCAATTCAGTACAGAAAACTACCCCAAAAAATCACTCCGATATCTTAAAAGAAGGTTTTTCTTCTATCAATAAGCACAGTATTTTTATATATAATAAAATTGCAAGGCTTTAGACTTCTTTCAGGTCATTAGAGCCCCTGAACTGAGAATGGATGATGTGACCACTGATTTTAAGTACTAATACAGTAATCTATTAAAATCAGTTGGCCAGTCAAACAGAGATATTTATTAGTAGATACTCCTGTATAAAAAGCTGGGAGCACTCATGATGTTTCCTAGTTGGGTAATGAAACATCTGCAACCAAGCTTAGGGAGCACCAAGGACAATTATTATTATTATTATTATTATTATTATTATTATTATTATTATTATTATTATTATTATTATTATTATTATTATTATTATTATTATTATTATTATTATTATTTCTTCTTCTTCTTCTTCTTCTTCTTCTTCTTCTTCTTCTTCTTCTTCTTCTTCTTCTCCTCCTCCTCCTTCTCCTCCTCCTTCTCCTCCTCCTCCTCCTCTTCCTCCTTCTTCTCCTCCTCCTCCTCCCCCCTTTCTAGCACTGATGATGTTTCCTAGTTGGGTAATGAAACATCTGCAAGGAAGCTGCCAAGCCCAGACAGCACCAAGGACCCCATAATTAAACCCTGAACTATAAATATTCCCCTCTGTCAATATCATCCTTGACAGATGATAGAGACATCCCTGGTCCACGTCTTTAGACTTGCAAAAATTGCCCATTGCAAATCATCCTATTTCTACAAATCAGAGTTCTGCTGGGCTGTGTCCACATGGCATCCTATTCTGCTCTGCCTGGGCTTTAGGGCTGTTCATTCTTGCATCCCAACAAGGAGAAGATTACCAAGGAACACGTCGGCCAGGCTGTTCGACTGAAGGGCCAAAGCGGTGCGGAAGCCCTTGCTGTCCGGAGGGATGATGGTCGACTGGCAGACAAAGGCCCTCACTACGTTGGAATAATCTTCTGACTCGGCCACCATATCCTTCAGCGTGATATCCGTTATGTTGTCTGCACAGAGGGCTCTCTTTTCTCCCTGTGGAAGTTAAAAGGGGGAAAGGCCATGGGTTGGTTTGTTTCTTAACGTATGTCAAACCAGACCCAGGTTCCTCTACAATTTCATGCTAATTGGCTGACAAATTCAGGAAGCCATCTGCCAAAATGGAGCTGTAGTGACCATGAAAGGAACATGGTGATTCCTTTGAAGATAATCAAACAGCCGGGGGGAACGATGGAGGAAGGAAGGAAGGAAGGAAGGAAGGAAGGAAGGAAGGAAGGAAGGAAGGAATGAAGGAAAATGGAGAAGGAAGGAAGGAAGGAAGGAAGGAAGGAAGGAAGGAAGGAAGGAAGGAAGGAAGGAAGGAAGGAAGGAAGGAAGGAAGGAAGGAAGGAAGGAAGGAATGAAGGAAAAAGGGAAGGGACAATAAGGGAAGGGACAATAAGAAAAGGAAGGGAGGGAGGGAGGGAGGGAGGGAGGGAGGGAGGGAGGAAGGAAGGAAGGAAGGAAGGAAGGAAGGAAGGAAGGAAGGAAGGAAGGAAGGAAGGAAGGAAGGAAAACCAGAAACACAGATGGTAGAGAATTAAATGTTTCTGTGATTATCTGGTGTTTTGGTATGATCAGACTAACCACAAACCTCCCTTCCTGATGATCGAATAGCCTACGTCTTCCTAACAGGGTCACGAATCCACAAGTCGCTGTTTCATTTCCATTCTCCGATCGGCTGGAGATCCCAATAAGGTGACAAATTTTATTTAGCTGTCTGTTTCTTTGGATTTATATGCCCTACTCCAAATTGTGTGACCATGACTGCAGGCATTGGACATTGAACGAACAGCGTGGCAGGAACGCTGAAACCAAAATCAACATCACCGTGGCCTCCGGGTGGCATCCTTCAAACCCTCCTCCCGCCTTCCCAAACCTGCCTTCTCTGTTATCCGGGTTCATCTCCTGTGGGGGAAACCGGGTTTTTGGAACCTTCCTAAAGGCTAAAGACACCCCTTCCAGCTCTGACCAGATCAAATTGCCTCGGATCCCAGATAATAGTCGTTTTTAATCTTGGAAAGGCAGGCGCTTACTTGGGACCCACACAGGCTGATGTTGAAGAAATGGAAGAATTTGGTGCCTCTCGCGGTGAAGCTCGGTCCATTCATTAAGGAGCCCACCCTGCTCAGACGGCTGAAATCGTAAGCCAGGCTCCGGTTGTTCCTGACGTAGGAGAAGTGGCAGTCATTGTAGCAGGCCGAGCGGTCCTGAGGAGAGGAGAGGAGGACAAATTAGAAGGGAGCGGCTGCAGGGAAGACTACGGGAATCAAGTTAGAAACTAGGCTCAGGAGGAAAACCAGCCACCCAAATCATCATCACAACGGGGTGGATCAGAAAAGGGAGACCGACAGCTTCCAGACACTCATCAGCTGCAACTTCCAGCATCCCTTCCTTCCTGTTCCTTATGCTGGGGCTGGGTGTAGAGGGAATTGTAGCTCAGTAAGGTCTGAAAGTTCCAAATCCTGATGTTGACCAAAGAAGGGACTATTATCATCTCCATGTCTCCAGTAAAAGAATCAATCAATCAGAATAGAGCTGGAAGGGACTTTGGAGGTCTTCTAGTCCAGCTCCTGCTCAAGCAGGAGCTCCTACACCATTTCAGACCAGTGGCTGTCCAGTCTCTTCTTGAAAACCTCCATTGAGCAAGCCGTTCTACTGGGCGATTGTTCTGTTAGGAAGTTTCTCCTTATTTCTAGGTTGGTACTTTCCTTTATTAATTTTCATCCTTTGCTTCTTGTCCTGCCTTCAGGTGCTTTGGAAAATAATTTGAACCCCCTCTTCTTTGTGGCAGTCCCTTGAATACTGGAAGACCACTATCCTGTCTCATCTAGACCCTCTTTTCTCCAGACTGGCCAAACCCAATTCCTGCAGCCATTCTTCATATGTTTTAGTCTCCGGGCCTTCGATCATTGAAGAGAGATGAATGAGTTCTTGAAAGCTCCTGGCATGAGCAGGCAAAGCTTTGACAAGAAAAGAGAAAGGAAGTCGCCCCCTTCTAATCTCTGGAAAGGTGTTTTGGTTTACAACTGCTTGTCAGCTGTGTCCCCGAACTGGGCCGAACCAGTAGAACACCACCACTGGAACTAGTATGTTTGGCCAACGAAGAGAAAGCTCAGGGAGACCTGGTGATGGACCAGCATTGGAACACATCCTGGTCTATCTAGACAAGCCACTGACCGAATCCTCCATAGTCAGGCTTCTTTCAAAGCCCAAGGTTTTTGAGGGGCCCACTTTACCTGGGTGCTTTGGCTGCCAGGCCCACAAGGGACGCAGGCTCCTTCCCCGTAGGCTTGGTGGATAGAGAGGTACGTGTTGGGAGGGCACGCTTGACACTGGTTGGTTTTCTTCTCTATGTAGTGCCCAAGAGGGCACGGGATGCAGGAGGAGCCAGACTGCTCTAAACCAACGGCACAGGCCCGGCAGGAGGAGGCCACTCCGTCCACTACATTGCTCACAGTGATCGAGTAGATCTTGGCCACGTCGTTGATCAGCTTCCTGTTCTGAAAGAAACAGTCCCCCCAAAAAATAGACCACTAAGACCCATTAAATGCATCCGTTTTCTATCTTGTCTGTCATCACCATCTAAGAAATGCTACACTCAGGTATATAAAGAGCCATTTGCAACACCTCCACTTTAGTAATTGCCAAGAGAAGAGAATATTTGTAGCTGGAGGTTGAAGTCTGGGGTCCTTGGGGATCTCTGGGCTTGGTGGTTTTCTTGCAAACGGTTCGTTCTCTCACTCGGGAACATAATCAGTGCTAGAAGGGAGTGGGGTTTGCATAAAAGAGTAGGAGGAGGGGGAGGAGGCAGAAGGGGAAAGAGGAAGGGGAGAAGGAGAATGAAAAGAAGGAGAAGGAGGAAGAGAAGGAAGAGGAAAAAGAGGAAGAGGAAGAAGAGGAGGAGAATTGTGGGGTCTTTGATGGTCTCTGTTCAAAGTTACAACAGCCCTGAAAAAAGGGACTTATGACCGTGTTTCACACTTACGACCTTTGTAGCATCCCAAGGATCAGGTGATCAAAATCCAGGCACTTGGCAACTGACTCCCATTTAGGATGGTTGCAGGGTCCCAAAGTCACGTGATCCCCTTTTGGGACTTTCTGACAATCAAAATCAGGGGGCGGGGGGAGCCAGATTCACTTAAGAACCGTGGCAGGAAAGGTCGCAAAATGGGGGCAAACCTCACTTAACCAATGTCTCACATGACAGCAGAAATGTTGGGTTCCCTTGTGGTCTGAAGCCCAGGGCCACCTGGAATCGTAATGGTGCTGCTCCGGCTGTTTAGGGATTAGAATTTGCCGGCTCTTTGAAAGCTGGAAACCGAAGTTTGTCTCATAGCTTTACAAAAAAAAAGAAACCCTTCATTTTCAGTGAAAGGATTGTGAGACTCACATCTTGGCCTTGATTGGTCCTTTGGAAAGCCCAGGTGAATGTAAAGGAGGCATTCTTGGAAATGAGGTGGGTGTACGACTGCTTGCCCTTGGCCCCACTCCACGACTCCACCACATTGGTGCTCTTCTTGTTGAGGTCCTGAAAACCAATCAAAACAGACCAACAAACCATGAAGAAAGCACACGTTAGGGAACAGGACAGTTGTGATACGCTACCGGTTTGGACTGGTTTGGCCGAACCGGTAGTAAAAAAAAAAAAAAGCCAACCATCAGCTGAGAGGAGGAAAAAAATCCTCCCCCTGCTTTTCTCTTCTTTATTCAATTGGTGCTGTAGGTCTCGGACGGTGTGGGAATAGCTGCACACCGGCATTAGGCACACCCACCAAGCCACGCCCATCAAGCCACGCCCACCAAACCGGTGGTAAGACCATTTGAATCCCACCACTGGAGCAGGACTGAGGTTGTTAGATAAAGTTGGCGGGATGGGGCCAGCTGTAGCATCTCTACAGACTTCCCTCCGTGGATCCTCCTCACTTACCACCATGAAATAGAGCACGCAGTCTGCAGAGCAGATGGTCTCAAAGACGAAAGTGATGCGCCCAAGTTCTGAGCCCATCGCTCCTGTTACGGATGTGGGAGGCCTGTTCAACAGAGAGGAAGGGATGAGTTGCCAGGGGCTCCAAGTCGGCCTTCTTTCAAAATAGCTAGCTATTTCAGGTCAAAGAGACGAAAAGCCCATCTTGCTGTTCATTACCTGGCTCTTCTAAAACTCAGGGATGGATTTATTCTCATAAATTAAAAAAAGTTTAGCATCTTTAGCCTTGTTCTATTTTCCTAATATTTTTAAATTAAATGATAAAGGATCTTTATTACCTCTTCCTAAAGTTAAGATAGAACTCATGTGTGTCAAAAGACCTTGACGAAGTCCACATGTTAAAAGTTCCTAAGGTTGGACCCCTTTACTATAGAGACTGTTTATTGCCTTCAATGAACTGCCAATTTTAGTGTGTGTGTGTGTGTGTGTGTGTGTGTGTGTGTAGTCACATACAGCATGTATGCTATTTGTACTTTATCTTATTAAAACTCAGCTTCAGAAATTATGCTTCTTATTAAAGAAAAAAGCCACAATTATTTTGTTTCTCCTTGGAAACCACTTCTGAGCTTTGGTGCTTGAGGTGGAAAAAAATAAAACGTTGATTTTGGGTTTTACCGATTAGATGGGTTTGTTGTTATGGAAGTGGCTAGTTTATATTATTATGCAAAAGTAAAAAGTTGAGGTTTGATGCTACTATCTTATCCTACTGCACCAAAGGGAGTCAGAATTTCAATGCCTTTCTTTCTTTTTTTCCCCTTTTTCCTACACTTATCCCTCCCCTACTTTCCTACTGTTTGTATAATAAAATAACAACATATTTGAAAAGAAATTATGCTTCTTAACGCACAAACAAAGCAGATTGTGAGAAGGACGCCCACTGCATCTCCTCCAGGTTTGCCCTCCAGGCTCCATTTGAGAGCCTGCTAAAGGACCAGAGCATAATCCCCTTGCCAGACCCATCAGAAATTACTCTACTCCTTACTTAAATCCTGGTACGTGGAGGTTCACAATGAGATAGTCGTTATCTGTGCCTCCTGCCCCGCTCCGGATGTGGTCACCGGCAACTTCCCAGCCTGAAAAAGGAAAGTCCCATCTATAGATAGACCGTCTGTAATTTTGAAAATGTTAACCCATCTTCCCTAAATCCAATCACTTTGGTTTACACACACACACACACACACACACACACACACACCTTGCCCATGGGTACAGAAACTACAGCTTGCTATGGTAGCCTTCAAGGAACATGGACCAATGGTTATGAAGAGGTATCACTGATCATGCAAATGTTCCCACTTGCCAGAGGTCCAAGCGGAGGCCATCTCCAAGTTTCTGGCCACCCAAAGGGCCACAGGAGACAACTCAAAGATGCCGTGAGCCCCCAGGATGGATGTAGTAAATTTATGGGAATTGTTGTGGGCTTTTTAAGAGAAGAAATGGGACCTTGGAGTCTCCGAGAGGCACAGCAGGCCCATTTCTCACCTTAAAAGCAAAGGCTGCATCTTGGACCTAACATTCTCCTCTGCCAGGGACGGCTGAGATCCTTAGAAGGACATTCTTCCTTTTCTCTTGGTTGGAGGTGCTTTTCCTCAGCACGCAGCTGACCCCTGGGTGAAGGTTAAAGCTTAGGAGAAAATGCTCTTCAATCTATGAGAACAGCTAAATCCTGATCTCCCATTCAGATAAAAGCACAGCGTAAGTTATTGATGCTGTAGGAAACACCGTGCTTGGTTGGATCCTTGCTCACCCAACGTCTCTTTCAGGGTCTGAAGCAACACGAAGGGAGAGATGGGAAACGTAATATAAAGACCAGCTCACCATTCATCCCATCGCATTTGGAGTTCCCAACGTTGAAGCAGGAAGTCTTCATGTTGAGAGGCAACATATTCCACCACTTATATTCCAGTCCAAGCACTGGCTCGGTGCCAGCAGGACAGGCCTGGCACTCTAAAGAAGGAGGAGACGAGAATTAAGTTACTCCTGCTATGGCCTGTCAGCTGCCGGCCCTCCAGCAGCCGAGTCAGAGGAGGGGGAAGGAGGCATGGGAGTCAGGGTCAGCACCAGGGCAACCTGAGGGCTCTGAGGGAGAAGAGGGAATGGAGGTGTGTGTGTGTGTGTGTGTGTGAGAGAGAGAGAGAGAGAGAGGCAGGGAGGCAAGAGTCAACAGCCCCCAGGTCTGGAGGTGGCTGATGAGGAAGAGGAGAAACAGCTGGGACCAGTGCCTGATACATGGATGCGCAGAAGGCAGAGGAGAGGAGAGCAGTGGAAATCTATGGGCCGGTCCTTGGGACGGAAGAGCCACCACTGCTAGCGAGCCCCACCCAGGCTCTGGGGATAAAAGACAGGAGGCGGAGATGAATAGATGAACTATTCCTCTTCCGGCCAGAGAGACTTGTTAGCCTGCAGTGAGAGAGAAACTTTTTGTCGGGGCTGCCAGCGTTCCTAATAAAGGAATCCTTAGAGTTCACGTCAGAGGGTTTCTCATGTTTGGGGAGCTGGGTCAGAACAATTCCCCCCCAAAAAAAACTATTGATTTTTTTTAAAAAAAAAAACTGTTTTATTAAGCACTGTAAGAACAAAAACAGCCCCACCCCAGTCTAAATGCCTTGGATGTGAAGATTCCCATAGAGAGAGAATCCAAAATTTGGTGATCTCAACCGTGGAGTCCAAGCTCTGTCCTTTTTTTTTTTACACAAGCCCTACAGATCACGTGGTTGTGGGTGGCATCTTGACACAGACCTTCGTGGATGAACCTGCTTGGGTTATTCAGGCCAGCTACCTTTCAGTTAACACAGCATTCTTCATCTCGGAAAGCGTGATGTTTCCCTTGCATGAGGGCCTTGTAATACTCAGTAGACACACTGGATCAGAAAGTACCCTACTACGTTATTCTGCCTTAGATGATCGAAAGGAAGTTGACGCTAAAGAGAGCCTCCTGTGCTTAAAGGCCAGAGAAAGATACTTAAGAATAGAATAGAATAGAATAGAATAGAATAGAATAGAATAGAATAGAATAGAATAGAATAGAATAGAATAGAATAGAATAGAATGGAATGGAATGGAATGGAATGGAATGGAATGGAATGGAATGGAATGGAATGGAATAGGAAGAGGAAGAGGAAGAGGAAGAGGAAGAGGAATAGAATAGGAAGAGGAAGAGGAATAGGAACAGAATAGGAATAGGAATAGGAATAGGAATAGAATCTGGAAGGGACCTTGGAGATCTTCTAGTCCAACTCTCTGCCTAGGCAGGAAACCCTACATCACTTCAGAAGGACCCACCCTAATGAATCAATCACTTAAAAATGGAAGCGAGAAGTTTGTGTCTTCAGACATGCGGGGTTCTGTCAGTGTATCCTTACAATAAAGTCCAACTAATTCATCCCGTCTAGTTTCCTGTCTGCTTTGCCCCTGATTCAATGAGCTTTCCCGCTTTTGAGAGGCACAAGATCCTTCAAGATCCGTGTTGTATATCACAGTCTGAGTTCACAGAGGACGCGTGGCTGCCACCAACACAACCTCAAGTGAAAGCGAGGGTTTCTATTGCTAATCCAGAGTTCCCATCCCGGTCAGTTTCTCATACCCTGGTTTCCATTAGAAAACATCCCCGATGGGCACGGAGCGCAGAAAGACGAGCCGTTGTTGTAGAAACCAGGGTTGCAAGGCGGGCATCCTTTCTTCTCTCCCGAAGGAGGGAGCTTCGCCGCTTCGGAGACATCCTCTTGGCAGATCTTGGGCTCCACCCATTTGTACATGATCTGGGTCTGAAAACGAGAAGACACAAAAAGAAAGAGAGAGGCTTTGAGAAAGAGGGACAGCCAGGGAAGGAAGCCACCGACAGGGTTCCAAGCCACGTCCCCGTAGCAAACAAAACTCCGAGGCAGGTATATTCCTCAAAGAATAAATACGTCATATTGGCACAGGCTGGTGAAAACCGACGCTGAATATTCCCACGGTTTTCACCTAATTAAAAGTAAACATTTTGTCACTTTCTCAAAGCAACCAGTCACACAGGCCAATCAAGACGCCGTCCAGTTGCTAGGTGACTCCAGTCCCCTCCTTCCGAGCAGCTGCAGGGATATCTTTGGTTCCCAAGAGAAAGTATTTTGTTTTGGCTACAACACCCTCAACTATCTCTATTCCCCCCTCCTCCCTGCCCTTCGTCTCCAATGTGCCAGCATGGAAGCCTCAAAATGGCCTCAGTCAGGCCAGCTTCAGGGTTGACAGCAACCCAACAGGAGCTGGAAGTCAAGCGTAGGCCTGGAGAAGATCCGATGAAGTGAGCGACTGAGGCAAATGCAACATGAATTCAATGTCACTATCAAGATATCCAAGATAGGCCAACTGCTGCTAAAGAAGTGTCTGGATGTGGGAACATTCATGCAAAATGTTTACCCGGTTTCTGTTGGATAAATTCATGTCGTTCAATGTTTATAGTCAACATTTGATGGGAGAGTGGAAACTTTTCTTCTGCACAGCCACCAAAACCAGAGCAGGAAGGGGAAATGGAGTGAGTAAGGATTAGCTTACAGCATTGTTAGGGATAACATTGTTTTACCCTAACTGTTTTGGGTAAAGATAATAAAATGATGAATCATGGTTTGTCAGATAAAGTGTATGTGACTTTAAGCTAAAGGAATGTAATTAAGGGTGCAGCTGTAAAAGTACTATATAAGCAGCAAGGCACTCTCTGGCTCTTACTGGCTGGCTTATTGAAGACTGCGTTCTTGCTGGATCGGGGAGGAGAAGAAGTGTTGGATTACTTTGAAGATATTTCTCAACGGAGAGAAGATAAGTTTGGACAGATTTATTATATGTGTACTGACACTGGCTATTCGACACGGACTTTGCAATTAGAGTATCCTCGACAAGACTTGACTGAATTTGGTATATGACTAATGGACCGTTACATTTGACTATGCTATAATTCTTAAATGGAATAAACAATATTTTTGATAGCACAAAGCGTATCTGTATTTTTACTGCGTGTTAACTAGAAAACTTATCTCACACATTTACCTGTCTTCCTATCTGACTTCGCTGTACATTCTGTTTTAGTTTGTTTTCCTTAACACCCGTTGGGGAATCCAGGCTTAACAAGCATGCTTGAAAAGGTACCACCATGGCAAGGGCTGAACATCTTTGGAAGCCTGACTCTGAACTATTGGTGCATTACTTGAAAAATCAAGAATTGTGGGCTCCTCGGGGCTCTCTGAGCTTGGTGGTTTTCTTGCAGACATTTCATGACCCAACTAAGTAACATCTTCAGTGCTAGAAGGGAGGGGGGGTTTGCAGGGAGGAGAAGAAGGGAGGAGAAGGAGGAGGAGGAGGGTAGGAGGAGGAGAACTCTGGGGTCCTTGGTGCTCTCTGAGCTCCACTGTTTTCTTGGAGACATTTCATATCCCAACTAGGTAACATAATCAGTGCTAGAAGGGAGTGGGGTTTGGTCCTATCTAACACTTAAAAGGTTACGTAGTTGGGTCATGAAACGTCTGCAAAAGAACAGCCAAGCTCAGAGACCACCAAGGACCCCACTGTCCAACCCTGAGCTACAAATGTTCCCTTCTATAGGAAGCATCAGGAATGAGCAGTCAGGTCAGGCATGGATCGGTTTCCTGCCTTGACTTTCGAAACTGGACCCGTGTACCTACAAGGCGTTTGAGAGCATCTCACTCTTGTGCAGGACACACGCAGAGTTCAGCCCAGCCGAAAGACTTTTCCATGCAGGAGCCGATCCCTGGTGAAAGGAGGATCAGCCTTCGGAGGCTCCTGAGTGAAGGCTTCTGACGTGTGACTCACTGCGGTGCCCCCATTTTAAATAGTCGGGGGGAAGATTTGAGGATTGGGAGCAGGGGAAGGGATGCCACTCACTTTTCCTTCCCAATCACACGGAGTGTGGATTTGGAAAAAGTCCTTGCTGGAGCAGGGCAGGCGTTCCAGACACCGGCCTGATCCTTCATCTGAAAGTAAAAGACAGGAAGCGTAAGAAACACCTTGCCTGGCCCGAAATGCTGCAGGCGGGGCTTTCTCATCCGTTGGGGGAGAAGCAAGAGACAGAATGACGGAGCTGGGAGGGACCTCGGAGGTCTTCTAGACCAACCCCCTGCTCAAACAGGAGACCCTATTCCATTCTAGACAAGTGGTTGTCCAATTTCTTCTTGAAAACCTCTCGTGGTGGAGCAGCTGCAACTTCTAGAGGCAAGCTGTTCCACTGGTTAATTGTTCGCACTGCTGAGAAGTTTATCTTTATTTCTGGGCTGCTTCTCTTTATCTGCTAGTTTAGTTACAATAAATCTGGAAAGCAGATTCTCTTTAACAACCTCTCAAGGCAACTTTATTTATGAAGAGAAGGATGACTTAGAAATAACGGGATGGGGGAATTCTGACGGTGAGAATAATTCACAGAATAATCTCCTTGATCTTCCATTAGGCGCAGTTTCTGTCCCAGTTGGTGTCAGGCTACTTAAAGTCCCCCACTGCTATTGTGTTGGGTGCTTCCTACATAACCTAGTTAACTGACTAGCAAGAGGTTCATCTATTCTGTATGGTCTGGGTGACCTGTAATATACACCTATGGCAACGTTATTCTTTTTAAAAACTTTTATATTAACCCAAAGGCATTCAAGATGGTTCTAAGAGTTGTTCTGCTATATTTCTGCAGAGATGCAGTTATTTCTTATATCCTCTTTTATTAGGTCTGCTTCTTTTAAACAATTGAAACCCCTCTAGGCGTGTATTCCATTCTTGGGTTTCATCCCACCAAGTAACGGCATTCATATCATATTTGCCTGATTAATCCATGGAGTAGCTTGCCTCCCAGAGTGGTGGGTGCCCCATGACTGGAGGTTTTCCAAAATAGACTGGGCCACCGTTTGGCTGAGATACTAATAAGGTTCCTGCTGTCAGGGTTCCGCCAATTGCCCTAATTAAATCATGAACCTTGAGCCAAGCTTCAAAAGAATTCAAAAGATTTATTCGGAGCAACGTGTCAGCATTATCCCAGTTAAAGCCACCTCGGTGTGATTTATTGTCACCTGTGACCCTGTTTCCCCCCTCCCCCCAGGTGTATCAGATTCTCCAATGAAGCACCTTCACGGGCTGGGTGTCATCCATCACATTCTCCAATGAAGGGTTTTCAGGGGCAGAAGATCCGGTAGCCTAGCTACAATCTTTGTAAGATAAGCATGGAATGTACTTCTGGTTTTAAATTGCCGTACTGCTCCTTTAGATTTCCCCCTCCCTTGTTTATGGCAATTCGAAAACAGGCATAGGAATGTTTTACGAGTTGACACCTGCCTTGAGCTGGGAGTTGGACTACAAGACCTCTGGGGTCCCTTCCAACTCTTATCATTCTATGCTCTATGATGCCATTTCATTCATGCAAATTTCTGAACATGCAACATTAATGCCCTTTCTTATTTAATATCACATCGCAAAGGCCTCCATGCTTAGAAAAGGCTTCTCTGGCTGGCTATGAGTTCTCAGTGCTGCCTTCATAAAAAAATGGATCTCTAATCTTCAAATCCCCCTGAGATCTTTTTTAGCTTTGAGGGGAACATCCAGTTCTCCTCGGAGAAGGGAAGAGTACCTGAATAATGTGTGGCTTCTGGACACTTGGTGCATTCCTTGGCCCCTTTTTCTGAGTAGGTGTTTCTTGGACAGATTTCACAGAGGGAGGAACCTGATTTGTTGCTAAAAGTGCCCGGCTTGCAGGGAAAACATTCAGATGTGTAGGCCACCCCTGCAAAACAAGAAGAGTGGAAAAAGAAAGTACACAACCACCCAGAAGTAGGCTTCAGTGGCAATAATGGAGGGGTGTGTGTGTGTATGCATATATGAGGTTATTTTGGAGTGCATAATGCTGGATTGGAGCAAGATTATCTGGGTTTCAATCCCTGTTTAGCTACAAAATTCATACAAAATTCAAAATTCTATTTACCTAGAACAGGGGTCTCCAAACTTGGCAACTTTAAGACTTGTGGACTTCCAACTCCTAGAATTCTCCAGCCAGCATAGTTTGTGGCCTTCAACTCCCAGAATTCTTTAAGTTGCCAAGTTTGGAGTCCCCTGACCTAGAACTTTGTTGGATTAGCTAGAGGCCTCTTTATATTCTAAAAAGCGGAGGATGTATTTAAAAACTTAACCCAAATAGCAGATCTGCTTTATTTTAAAAGCTTCAAGCATGCTATTAAACGAAAGTGCTCCCTTTTCTTAAAATGACAGCCAAAGAATAAAACTCTATGAATTCCTTTGACACCTAGGGATGCATGTCTTCTGCACTCAATGTCAACTTTCATTCAAAAGTTTGGCGAGAGATTTTAAAAAGGGATTGAGGTGGGAAGAAGGGAAATTCCTGGGAGATAGGCATGTAGAAAGGGCCACTTATCTCTTCGATGGGAGCAAAACGTGTGCATCTCCCAAAATATCTTGGGGGGGGGAAATCCTTGGTGTAATCCATTTCCTAGGTTGCAATCAACTCATTTGCAGATCACTCCCATCATTCTAATAATAAAATATACACAACTTACAAAATTTGCATTATTTAAAAACTATAACTCTTTTCCCACCCAATGCATTTTTTCTTGTTGTTGTTCTACAAAAAGAGCGACCATTTTGCTTAATGATATTATTCTATCTATTGTTCTATAAATCACGAGTTGACTTCATATGAATTTTAGTTTTTCACTCGCCTGAATTCTTAATCAAGCTACTATTTTCCCTGTGGATTCAGTCCTATCCAGCAGGTGTCACTGTTTTCCTAGTAACTAACTCACCCGCCAAACTGCTATACTACTTTTTAAAAAATGCCACTGCAAAAATTTCTTTATATTCCCTATTTCTTAGCCTCCCATCTCCCTCAGAGAGATGTAAGAATGGGAAAGTAAGAATAAGAAATCAAAAATCAGAAACTTCGCATTTTCCTGTTAAGTTAACTCCTATACATCCCCCATTCCAGCTGCAAAAATAAAGGTTACCACAAGCTGATCTTAATTCCTGGAGTCTGCATGAACCTATCAATATTGTTTGCCTGGCCACAGGACAGAAATAGCCAGTTCCTTTTTCCAGGATTATTTTTTAAAATTATTACTATTTTTACTTTTTTTAAAGAATTCATTTTCAACTTGGGGATTTCCTCTTGGTGTCCCATCCATCAGCCATGCAGCTGACCAGCTAAGCTGAGCCTGGTGAAAATTAATGCCTTTGGATAAAAAGAATTACGCTGAAAAAGTGCCACTCAATTCCTCCTGAATTTTTTGCATTTTGATTTAATCCTCTCTCCCTGGTTATTTTATTTTATTTTTTCCTGCCATTGGCTTTCCTTGAAGGAATGCTTTTTTTAGAATCAAGGTGTTTTTATGACCGGTTTTGCATGATTAGTCTTTTGATTATTATTTGATTATTTTTTTAAAAGAAAAACAGAATGGAACTCATTTAAGTACCTAAAAGTACAAGAGCTGTTACTATAAGACAAGGATCTTCAAACTTGGCAAGTTTAAGACGTGTACACTTCCCACTCTCAGAATTCCTGAGCTAACCTGACTGGAGGAGGAATTCTGGCAGTTGAAGTCCACAAGTCTCAACGCTGCCAAGTTTGAAGGCCCTTGCTATAAGACAAGAGTGTTCCTTGCAATGAAAACAAAATTGTCTTATGGATGCACTGAAAATGGTCACACCTTCAATTGTGATGTTTTTCACAAGGATGGGCTTGACCACCTGCGACCCCATCAATATCCCCGTTGTTCTCCAGTACAAGATATTTGTTCCTGATTTCAGGGTTACCTGGGAAGAAAGGAATAACAGCATTAGTACTCCAGACTCACTTCAAAGACACTTTATAACAATATACCAGATTCACTTTGACACAAACTAAGCATAGCACAAGAGAAAGAAGTCGATCAATCACAATAGAGTGGGAAACAGTGGTGGAATTCAGCCGGTTCGCACTGGTTTGGGAGAACCGGCTGTTAACTTTCTGAGCAGTTTGTTGAACTGGTTGTTGGAAGAAATCATTAGGGCAGAAAACCAGTGGTTAAATTATTTCAATCCCACCACTGGCTGGACGACACCTTGGAGGTCTTCTATCCAACCCCCTGTTCAAGCAGGAGACCCTACACCAGAGGTCTCCAAACTTGTCAACTTTAAGATTTGTGGACTTCAACTCCCAGAAGTTGGCTGGAGAATTTTGGGAGTTGAAGTCTACAAGTCTTAAAGTTGCCAACGGTTGCCAACGTTTTATATATGGTATATATATATATGGTATATATATATATATATATGTATGGTGTTCGGCTTGGTTCGGGTATTTTCCCACGTCATTGTAGTTCTTTTAAAGTTGTAGCAACGTTTCAGCAGAATCTCATCTGCCATCATCAGGCTTCTGTATTGTGTCCGTCTGTGGGTCAGACTTTTACAGTGGTTTCAGATTTAAATTTGGGGCAGCCTATTGCTGTGCCAGAATGGTTTTTTCTTCATCCTGATTGGTTGGGAGTCTTGGTCTGTGTTTATTGGTCTCGGAGTTTGCTGTGTTCTGCTTGATGGGTGTTTCTGATATCTTCTGTCTGTTTTTTGAACTATGCACCCTGACTAAAGTACTGACAGCCAACGGCTTCCACAAAAGCAAAATCACCAGCTTGATCCACAAAAACACACTGAAACATAATAGAGACCCAGAAGATGAACAGACCTATGGAACAGCTGTCCTGCCCTACATAAGAGGTACTACAGACAAAATTAGTAAGGTACTACACAGACATCACATCAGGACTGCCTTCAAAACAGACAGAAAAATAGCAGCCATCCTTAGCAACCCCAAAGATAAAATTGACCTGGAAAACCAAGGCGTATACGAAGTCCCCTGTGCATCATGCCCGGCCACATACATTGGACAGACCAATAGAAGAATAAGTACCCGCCTGGATGAACACAAAAATGCAGTCAAAAAGCTGGAACACACTTCCTCACTAGTCCAACACATGGAAGCTACAGGTCATAGCATCAACTTCAATGGCACCAAAACCCTGGCCACTATGGAAAACCCTAGCCACAGAGTCATCAGAGAAGCCATAGAGATTGAAAAAGACCAGAAAGCATGAACAGAAGAGATGATTCCACCAGGCTGTCAATCATTTGGAAGCCTGCACTCACAAACAAAAAAATCTCCACACCACAAGCCAGGCAAACACCTGGGCACAAACAGATCCCCCTGATACCTCCAGCTCAAACACACCCCAACCAGGCACCCAGATGAAACCCAGCTTCCTAACTAATGATAGCCGTCCATTTACCCGAAGCCAAGCTGCACTAAAGACCTCCATTAAAGTAACACAATGCTGCCAGCCAATCAAGATACAAAAAGAGCCAAAAAACAGACAGAAGATATCAGAAACACCCATCAAGCAGAACACAGCAAACTCCGAGACCAATAAACACAGACCAAGACTCCCAACCAATCAGGATGAAGAAAAAACCATTCTGGCACAGCAATAGGCTGCCCCAAATTTAAATCTGAAACCACTGTAAAAGTCTGACCCACAGACGGACACAATACAGAAGCCTGATGATGGCAGATGAGATTCTGCTGAAACGTTGCTACAACTTTAAAAGAACTACAATGACGTGGGAAAATACCCGAACCAAGCCGAACACCATACATGTAAGTACCCGAAAACTTAAGAAAACATATATATATATATATATATATATATATATATATATATATATATATATATATATATATATATATACACACACACACACACACACACACACACACACACACATATACATATACATACATATATACATATATACATATATACATATATACATATACATATACATATACATACATACATACATATATACATACATATATATATATATATATATATATATATATATATATATATATATATATATATATATATGGTATACGGTATACAGTATATGGTATATATATGGTATATGTTATATATATATATATATATATATATATATATATATATATATATATATATATATATATATATATATATATGGTATTCAGCTTTGTTCAGGTATTTTCCCACATCATTAGAGTTGTGCTTTTAAAGTTGTAGCAACGTTTCGGCAGAATCTCATCTGCCATCATCAGGCTTCTGTATTGTGTTCGTCTGTGATGTTGGCAGATGAGATTCTGCTGAAACGTTGCTACAACTTTATTTATTTTTTTAAGCAAATTTTATTAATTTCAAAGACAAACAAATCATCATCAACTATTACATATTTGAACCTTTTTCCATTATAAATTTTACAAGTCAGATAAAACCTTATTTTATACAATACAATTCTATTTTAAGCCATTTCCATATGAGCATAAAAATACCTCTTATCCAATTTCTCTTTACTTCTCTTTACTCTTATTCAATTTCACTATTATTATTTCATCTATTTCTTTCTGACTTGATTACCATTATTCTCATTCTGTATTTCTACAAGGTTTTATTAATACTCTCAAAAACATTACCTATTTTGTTTACCATTCTATATCTTCTATATAAACTTCTCCACACATTTCACTCTTCATAATTCTATCTTATTTAATCCATCTTAATTTAAATCATTATATTTGTATCTTTTGCCCATTCTTTATTATCCCTCTATCTCATTCCTTATAATGAAAAAAAAAAAAGAATTTCTCCTGAAATCACTAATCAGAGTATGATGCCTTTCTATCCTCCCCCTAAATTAATTAGATTAACATTTAAAATAACACCTAATACCCAATCTGATTCTGCTTGGTACATTCTGTCTACTAATTTTTTTCTTTTAATAACAATAAAAACAGAGTAATAAATCCAAAATGATTAAATACATAGTTAAGTAATAAATCTAAATATTAAATCTTATAACATTCCCATTGCCTTTCCCTTTAATATTTTATTACATTTTAAAATCAATCATTATTAAACATTTCAACATTTTAATTGAGTTGTGCTCAATTAAACTCTTAAGCCATTCTAATTTTCTATTTCTAATACAGATGTTACAATACCATCTTATGTACCTTGCAAAATCTTTTTTAAGGAAATTGTACTTTACCCTTTGTCCCTAAAAAAATTCCTCTTTTCCCATCTAATTTCAAAACTTTGTGGCTTTTCTCCGCCTTTCCCCTTTCTTTCTTCCCCCACCAAATCTTCCTACCCCCCCTTCTTCTAGCCTCTGCCTTGCTGGCATCCCTTCTCTGTTGTGTTCCCTTTTTCTTTTGTTTACTATCATTATATTTATTTTGCATCTTATTTTTCTCTTTCTTAAATGTTTTTTTTAGATCTTAAGTCCTTCATTTTCCTCACTTTCTTCCTTCCTTCTTTCTTAGTTAAATTTTGGAATTCATTAAAGATGGCGTCTTTGTCTTCTTCTTGTTGTTGTTCTTCTGCCTCCATCTGTTGTATTGTTTGTTGATAGTTAACCAGCGCCATTTCTAAAAATAGGAAGGCTTTTTCCATACCATCTTTACCGGCTGCTTTTGTTTGCTCATATTCTTCCCTCAGTTCCTCAAAAGAAAAAGCCACTATAGATCCCTTCTTTTCTTTTTCCCCTCTTTCTTCTTACACCAACCAAGACATTTCAAAAAAAAGTAAAACAATCCCAAAATCCACAATCCTCAATCAATCCAAGCCAAGACAAAATTCTCCCTTTCTCTTCCAGGGGTAGTATCAGACAAAAGAAAAAAGAAAGTCCAAATCTGTATTTTGAAGCCTTATTGGAGTTATATTTCTGTCTTCAAATCCTTAAGGCATCTCCTCCAACAAAATCAAACCAGATGAATATATTTTTTGTCCTCTCCCTTCCGACTTATCCCATAAAGCTAGTTTTACCTGAAAAAAACAGGTTTCTCAATATCCACTTATTAATTCCGTCGGGAGGGAGAATAAACTTTCCTTTCAGCACCTCAAAATTGCTGCTTATTTTCTCTTGTGGAAAGAATCATCCAAAAAGCCATCATTTCCAGGAATTATATTAAATGTATCTTAGAGTCCTGGATCAACCAAGAAAACTTTCACTCTCAAAAGCTTTCTCCTCTTCCTCCTGCGCATACTTGCCCAGCTGTCGGCTTCTTTGTGGCGGCCATTGCGGACCGCCGCTGCACCGTCTTGGGAAAAGGGGTTCTGTCGGCCGGGAGGGGGTCTGCAACACCCCAAACCCCTCTCCGAATCCCCTATCTTCAGCTACCCCTGCAGGGTAGCCTAGCTCCGGACCCGTCCGGATCGGAGCACCAAAAGCGGCTAGCGCGGCAGGGATCGCTCAGAGTCGCAAATCCCTGCCGCTCGCGAAGCCGACAAACCGGAAGTCCTAAACGTTGCTACAACTTTAAAAGCACAACTATAATGACGTGGGAAAATACCCGAACAAAGCTGAATACCATACATGTAAGTACCCATGAAAACTTAACAAAACATATATATGTGTGTGTGTGTGTGTGTGTATGTATATATGTGTGTATATATGTGTGTGTGTGTGTGTGTGTGTGTGTGTGTGTGTGTGTGTGTGTGTGATATATATATATATATATATATATATATATATATATATATATATATATATATGTTCTGTCTCACCTTTCTTCTTTCTCAAAAGATGAAAGAATACAAACTCACACAAACACAGGCAGGCAAGCTGGCTCGGACTTCACAGAGTTAATTCTTTGGAACTGATAATGTCCTTGGCATTCCAACATGCTCTGCCTGCCAAGTCCGAACTGATAACAAGTAAAAAGCTACTCCCAGAAAATTACAAGGCAGACCACAAAATCATTCACAAAGAAAACCTGAAGTAAGATTAAACTTTGTCCCGTACAAAGTTCCAGCCGACAACACACCCACTTTTATCCCCTGTGGGGTGTGGCTTAATGACTCAGCTCACTCTCTGACCCTCCCACGCCTCCTACGTTGCTGCTCACATTTCTCCCTATGACGCTGCTTAAGATCAAGCCAACATTCTTCCTCTTGACTCCCTGACAGGGGATGCTCCGATATGCCCTCCTCCTCCTGATTAATCTCAGGCTGTTCCTCTCGGTTGTCTGATGAAACCTGAGGCATTATCAGGGAGGAAGGCATTGCCAGAGAGGAAGGTCCTGGGGAGGAAGGCATTCCCAGTTCCTCCTCCTCATCTTCCGAGTCCTCTTCCTCTGACAGCACAGGCTCGGGAATCGGAGCCACAACATATGTGTGTGTGTGTGTGTGTGTATGTATGTATGTATGATTATGTATATGTGTGTGTATATATATATATATATATACATATACATATACATATATATATATATATATATATATATGTGTGTGTGTGTGTGTGTGTGTGTGTGTGTGTTTTCTGAGGTTCTCGCGGGTATTTGTATGTGGATCTTTGGTTATTCGGATTCTCTCCCGCGTAAGATTCAAAGTATCTAGGCAACGTTTCGGCGAGGTCCCACTCGCCATCTTCAGGCTGGTGCTTCCGGCTTAGTGCCAGTGCAAGCAGTGTGTGACTGGAGCTGCCATCTCTCTATATATACAAGTGGTGGGGGATGGTGTGCTGGGCTGGTTGGCTGTGCTGCAGCCTCTTGATTGGTTGATGGAGTTGATGTTGGTATAATGGGCTGTGTAATGGCCTTTTGTTGTAGAGATATCCTGGATCTTGTGCTGTCATCTCCTGGGTCGTTAGCCTCTTGTGTTTTAACGGCTTGGGTAATGGGTTGTGTGATGGGCTTGTGAGTTCTTTTGTTGTGGTATCCTGGGTCTTGCGTTGTAATCTCCTGGGTCGTTTGTGTTTTGATCTCTTTTGATTAGCCTCCTGTGTAGTAACAGCTTGGGTAATGGGTTGTGTGATGACCTTGTGAGATTTATTGCTGTGGTATCCTTGGTCTTGTGCTGTGATATCCTGGGTCATTTGCTGTGTTGTGACTTCTTGAGTTCTTGAGGTGTAATTTCTTGAGTTTTCTGATGTGATGTCCTGAGCGGGTGGCTGTGATGTAGCATTTTGGGTTTTTAATATGGCTTTGAGTTTGGGGTCTGGGTCTGTGTTCGTTTGGCTTGAGTTCGTGGTCGTGCCACATCTTCATGGTGGGGGTCAGTTAAGCTTCATGTATGGTTTAGAGGAGTTTGAAGTGGGTAGTGATGCAGCTGCAGTGCGGCTTCTGGTCTGTGGTCGTGTCTCATCTTCTGTGTGGGTGTGAGTCTGATTTTTACGTGGAAGTGTGGTGGTGGCATCTTGTGTGGCCCTCATGGGTGTGGGTCTGGTGTCATTTATCATGTTGGGTACTCGTCTGTTCATGAGGCGGGTTTCCAAATGGCTGGTAAGCGGGAGGTGTCATCTCTTTTATTCATGCTGTGTGGGCGTTTTCTATCTCTATGGCTTCTCTGATTATTCTGCTGCTGTGGTGTTCAGTTTTGGCGATAGTTCTGGTATTTTTAAGGTCAATCTCATGTCCTGTGGCTTTGAGGTGTTGGACCAGGGAAGAGGTTGGTTCTTCTTTTTTGATTGAGTTCTTATGTTCTTCAACGGTGCACTTATTCTTCTGTTAGTTTGTCCAATGTATGTGGTGAGGCAGGCAGTGCAGGGGATTTCATATACTCCTTGGTTTTCTAACTCGATTTTGTCTTTAGGGTTTCTTAGGATGGTGGATATTTTTCTGTTTGTGCAGAATGCTGTTTTAATGTTGTGTTTTTGGAGGATCTTGCTGATTTTGTCTGTAGTGCCTTTTATATATGGGAGGAGGGCTTTGCCGTTCTCTTGTTCTCTGTCTTGGATTTTGGTTGGGGTTTCTTTTTGGATTAGGTGGGTGATCTTCTTTCTTTGAAATCCATTGGCTGTTAGTACGTTGGTGAGAGTGTTTAGTTCGGTTTTTAGGTGTTGTTCATCAGCTAAGCATTTTGTTCCGTAGCTGAGACACTCATCTCCAGAACAAAATGCTTAGCTGATGAACAACACCTAAAAACCGAACTAAACACTCTCACCAACGTACTAACAGCCAATGGATTTCAAAGAAAGAAGATCACCCACCTAATCCAAAAAGAAACCCCAACCAAAATCCAAGACAGAGAACAAGAGAACGGCAAAGCCCTCCTCCCATATATAAAAGGCACTACAGACAAAATCAGCAAGATCCTCCAAAAACACAACATTAAAACAGCATTCTGCACAAACAGAAAAATATCCACCATCCTAAGAAACCCTAAAGACAAAATCGAGTTAGAAAACCAAGGAGTATATGAAATCCCCTGCACTGCCTGCCTCACCACATACATTGGACAAACTAACAGAAGAATAAGTGCACGCGTTGAAGAACATAAGAACTCAATCAAAAAGAAGAACCAACCTCTTCCTGGTCCAACACCTCAAAGCCACAGGACATGAGATTGACCTTAAAAATACCAGAACTATCGCCAAAACTGAACACCACAGCAGCAGAATAATCAGAGAAGCCATAGAGATAAAAAACGCCCACACAGCATGAATAAAAGAGATGACACCTCCCGCTTACCAGCCATTTGGAAACCCGCCCTCATGAACAGACGAGTACCCAACATGATAAATGACACCAGACCCACACCCATGAGGGCCACACAAGATGCCACCACCACACTTCCACGTAAAAATCAGACTCACACCCACACAGAAGATGAGACACGACCACAGACCAGAAGCCGCACTGCAGCTGCATCACTACCCACTTCAAACTCCTCTAAACCATACATGAAGCGAACTGACCCCCACCATGAAGATGTGGCACGACCACGAACTCGAAGCCAAACGAACACAGACCCAGACCCCAAACTCAAAGCCATATTAAAAACCCAAAATGCTACATCACAGCCACCCGCTCAGGACATCACATCAGAAAACTCAAGAAATTACACCTCAAGAACTCAAGAAGTCACAACACAGCAAATGACCCAGGATATCACAGCACAAGACCAAGGATACCACAGCAATAAATCTCACAAGGTCATCACACAACCCATTACCCAAGCTGTTACTACACAGGAGGCTAATCGAAAAGAGATCAAAACACAAACGACCCAGGAGATTACAACGCAAGACCCAGGATACCACAACAAAAGAACTCACAAGCCCATCACACAACCCATTACCCAAGCCGTTAAAACACAAGAGGCTAACGACCCAGGAGATGACAGCACAAGATCCAGGATATCTCTACAACAAAAGGCCATTACACAGTCCATTATACCAACATCAACTCCATCAACCAATCAAGAGGCTGCAGCACAGCCAACCAGCCCAGCACACCATCCCCACCACTTGTATATATAGAGAGATGGCAGCTCCGGTCACACACTGCTTGCACTGGCACTAAGCCGAAAGCACCAGCCTGAAGATGGCGAGTGGGACCTCGCCAGCGTTGCCTAGATACTTTGAATCTTCGCGGGAGAGAACCCGAATAACCAAAGATCCACATAATATATATATATATATATATATATATATATATATATATATATATATATATATATATATATATATATATATATATATATATATATATTTTCTGAGGTTCTCGGGTATTTGTATGTGGATCTTTGGTTATTCGGGTTTTCTCCTGTGTAAAATTGGAAGTATCTAGGCAACTTTTCAATGAAGTCTCATTCATCATCTTCATGCTTGTGTCTTCGGTCTGTGCTTCTCAGAGTAATGTAAGCTTGCAGCTGCTTCTTCCTTTTAACTGCTAGTGGAGGTGTGACTTGATTGGGTGGGGGCTTGGCTGTGTTCTGATTGGGTGGGGTATGTTCTCATTGGTTTGGGGCCTGGCTGTGTTCTGATTGGCTGGGGGTTGGCTGTGCTCTGATTGGCTGGGGTGTGTTCTGTTCAGGTGGGGGCTTGGCTGTGTTTTGTTCAGGTGGGGCTTGGCTTAGTTGCTGGGGAATTTGAGCTGGTGAGCTGTGATCCTGCTGTTTGGCTTCGCATTCGTGGTCGTGCCGCATCTTCATGGTGGGCGTCAGTTCGCTTCATGTATGGCTCAGAGGGGTTTGAAGCGGGTAGTGATGCAGCTGCGGTGCGGCTTCTGGTCCGTGGTCGTGTCTCATCTTCTGTGTGGGTGTGAGTCTGCTTTCTACGTGGAAGTGTGGTGGTAGCATCTTGTGTGGCCCTCATGGGTGTGGGTCTGGTATCATTCTTCATGTTTGGTACTCGTCTGTTCAGGAGGGCGGGTTTCCAAATGGCTGGTAGGCGGGAGGTGTCATCTCGTTTATTCATGCTGTGTGGGCGTTTTTCTATCTCTATGGCTTCTCTGATTATTCTGTTGTTGAAGTGTTCAGTTTTGGCGATAGTTCTGGTACTTTTAAAGTCAGTCTCATGTCCTGTGGCTTTGAGGTGTTGGACCAGGGAAGAGGTCGGTTCTTCTTTTTTGATTGAGTTCTTGTGTTCTTCAATGCGTGCACTTATTTTTCTGTTAGTTTGTCCAATATATGTGGTGGGACAGGCGGTGCAAGGGATTTCATATACTCCTTGGTTTTCTAACTCAATTTTGTCTTTAGGGTTTCTTAGGATGGTGGATATTTTTCTGTTTGTGCAGAATGCTGTTTTAATGTTGTGTTTTTGGAGGATCTTGCTGGTTTTTGTCTGTAGTGCCTTTTATATATGGGAGGAGGGCTTTGCCATTCTCTTGTTCTCTGTCTTGGATTTTGGTTGGGGTTTCTTTTTGGATTAGGTGGGTAATCTTCTTTCTTTGGAATCCAACTTTAAAAGCACAACTATAATGACGTGGGAAAATACCCGAACAAAGCTGAATACCATACATGTAAGTACCCGTGAAAACTTAAGAATATATATATATATATATATATATATATATATATATATATATATATATATATATATATATATATATATATATATATATATATATATATATATAATATATATATAATATATAATATATATATATAATATATAATATATAATATATAATATATTTTATTTATATTTTTATTTATATATATATATATATATATATATATATATATATATATATATATATATATATATATATATATATATATATATTCTGAGGTTCTCATGGTATTTGTATGTGGATCTTTGGTTATTGGGTTTTCTCCGATAAGATTGGAAGTATCTAGGCAACGTTTCGATGAAGTCTCATTCATCATCTCAGAGAAGCACAGAGCTGAAGACACAAGCCTGAAGATGATGAATGAGACTTCATCGAAACGTTGCCTAGATACTTCCAATCTTATGCGGGAGAAAACCCGAATAACCAAAGATACATACATACATACATACATACATACATACATACATACATACATATATACACACATACACACACACACAGAGAGAGAGAATAACGAAGCACAGAGATTGATGTGATTTTGAGACACCACGCCTTGTTTGGCTGAAGCACCTTGAAGGAATGCACTAACTAAGGGTAGAGCCAAACAGTGACAACCCAATTTAAAAGTACACACACACAAGCGCACACAATTTCCACACCCCACCTCAACTCCAAGCCAAGAGGAAAGGAGTTCCTGTCTAAAAGGAAAACCTTGCCCTGTTTGTTCAGCTCATGAGTTTGCTCAGAAATGTTTACATGTGTGATAAGGATACACTGGTGTGTAACTAAAATGGGCTGCCTCACACCTTCGAGCATTTTATGCGATGTTTCTCCCCACCGTTCTGGAGACACCAGGCACAAAATCTCAAAATAGAAGCGCTTTCTCTTTATTGGGAAGGTGGAGATTTGGAGTTCTCTAGGAGACTGCTTATGAAAAAAGACTTAAAGCGGCCTCACTTAAATGCTTAAATACCGCTTTAATCGATCAATTACATCATTCAAAGCCATGGATTTGTTATTTTATTTTTTAGACCTTAAGCCACAGTGGCTGGCCTCATTACAGCACAAATTTCCATGACCAAACATCACAGTTTGTGGCACTAAGTCTCAAATGAATTGGCCATCTAGTGGCTCAGTGTAACACATAAGCCTAGTCAATAAGTGACTGCCTCACTTCTTCAGTCCGGGTGAAGCAGCAGAGGTGAGTCCCTTCATAGAATGACAAAATAATGGATCTGGGAGGGACCTTGGAGGTCTTCTAGTCCAACCCCCTGCTCAAGCAGGAGGTCCTATACCATTTCAGACAAGTGACTGCCCAGTCTCTTCTTGAAAACCTCCCACAACTTAACCAGCATCCCACTGATTAATTGTCAGGAAAGTTCTCCTTAGTTCCAGGTCAGATCTTTCTTTAATGATCTTCCACCCTTACTTCCTTTCCTGCCCTCAAAGGCTTTGGAGATAACATTGGCCCACTCACTATTCACTAAGATTAGCCGGGTTGTGACTGATAAGATTTTCATGAATTTGCTGGTAACTTCAGAGAACCAAGGAAAGAGGGGGAAAAGGAAGATGAATGATTTGTATCCTGCACGAGTCAAAAGAGGGCTGTGAAAATATCTACAGATCCCTCACATCCCGGACATAAACTGTTTCAACTCCTTCCCTCCAAACGATGCTATAGAACCCTGCACACCAGAACAACTAGACACAAGGAGAGTTTTTTCCCGAACGCCATCACTCTGCTAAACAACTAATTCCCTCAACGCTGTCCAACTATTTACAAAGTCTGCATTACTATTACTATTAATCTTCTCATCACTCATTATCACCTCTCCCCTCCCACTTGTGACTGCATGACTGTAACTTTGTTGCTTGTATCCTCACAATTTATATTGACTGTTTCCTAGTATGATTCAATTGCTTATTGTATCCTATGGCTATCTTTAAGTGTTGCACCTTATGATTCTTGACTCTTGACGGATATATCTTTTCTTTTATGTACACTGAGAGCATTTGCACCAAGACAAATTCCTTGGGTGTCCAATCACACTTGGCCAATAAAGAATCTATTCTATTCTATTCTATTCTATTCTATTCTATTCTATTCTATTCTATATTCTATATTCTATTTCTATGAAAAAAAAACCATAATGCTTTTGGGTTGTTAGCACTTCATTATTCGGACATTAAGTAATAGAGACCCACAAAAGGGTTTTGAGATCAAAATAGTTTGAGGGCAGAGCATCTTACCATGAAATTTATCACTGTTAAAATTCTGAAATATCTTCAAGCCAGGGCAGAAATAATCAGGTCCAGAGATAAATCATTTTGACCTTGTAATATAGTTTGGACCACTGTGGGATGTTCTGAGCTCAACATAATCCGTCTAAAAAAAGTCTCAACTTTTAACAAAAGCCACACAAGGTCGCACTTACAGAATAAGAACCCCATTCTCCGTTATCTGTTAATTTCACCCATTTATCACTGGTGGAGTCCATCTCTTGGCACTGGTCGTTTTGAATCTGAAAAAAAATAAAAAAAATAAAATAATGATAAATAATAAGAAGAGTTACCAGACTGTCGATCAAGGCAAACAAACAATTAGAATTTATGCAACCTTTACTTGCAATCCCATAATCCTTGCCCTGTCATAAAGTGAGCCACGGCTGCCCTCACCCTATTAACAGAATTAGAGGAATGTAACAGAACCATGGTTTGCATGAACCGTTGTGTTGTCCTTCTTCCTGATAAAAAAAAGATTGCACGTGCATTCAAAGCAATGCTTCACTAAATACAGTAAAATTTATTTTTACTGTAATTTCTTTGATGAGTAACAACAGCCTTTGTGCTTTTTAGATTGGTGTGAGGTTTCAACCCAGGTCACCCTGCAGGAGCCCGAAAATCACTTTACAATAATCACACTAAGATGCCTGAGCGATATTATTCAGTAGACAAGCCAGTAACCAGTTCAGCTGGCTTGGGAGAGAAAACATACCAAGTTGTGGCGTCGATGTGTAACCCTTTCCTACGTGTCATTTAACAAGAACAAACGTGTGTTGAAAGACGGTGTGCTTCTGATGGTCAGGTGTCCAAATATAACAGAAAACATAATACTAGGCAGCAATGTGAATTTGGCAGGTAACCCACAAGGCTAAACATGGTACAGCTTCAGTTGAACCACTGCAGCCATCTTAAGTTTCCATGATGAAACTCTCCAGGTGTTTCCAGAGGAACTTTTAGAAGTTTCAAGCTGCTATTTTCAGTGGCTTTGTCGATTTAAGAAGAGCAAACCCTGAAAGGTTCTTGATTAAAAACACTCCAAACACTAAAAGATTCCTGATTAAAAGTGATGGGCAGGTCCCCTGATCGGTATCTCAGCTAGGTTAATTGCAGAATAAGGACAGTAATCACTGCCCTGATAGGTTGAATGCCCTCTTGTATTTAATTCAGTTTCAAAGTCCCTATTTTTTTGGTAGTGCAGGATTAGAGAATATTTTTTTCTAGCCATGAAAGGAAATTGACTTGCATCGACTTTTAAAGCAGTGGGATGTGGATTAGGGGCTATCTGAAGAACGCTTGCTGTCGAGATGAACCTGCTGGTTATTGGGATCAACAGAACAGGCTCTTTTGAATATAACCCCACCGCCAGAACAAAAAACGGGATTTCTCCAAATATAAATGCAAATAAAATGATTTTTTTTCTGTCCGTTACAGATACGAAGGTCTCCAAATCAGAAGCGTCACATACTTCCACTCAATTTAGGAACCCCGACTCTCACTGCCCAAGTTCAGACTTCATTCTGTGCCCATGTCTGTTTTGGTCCCGATCCTCTGATTGAGCCAAAAGGTCTGGATTCCCACAAGTCCCTTAGCCAACCCAGCGTGTGGCATGAACACTATCCTGGCTGTTCTTTCGACCAGGGCCTGAAACTAGCTGCTGCCAATGAAGCGTAGAGCAGAATGGCTGGAAAGCTACCAAGAATGCCTTGATCAAAAAACCGGCCTGAGCTGGGAGTGACTTTAGGGCTCCAACAATGACACGGCGCTTCTGTTTTTCTGCAGGGGAGAAGAGAAATCAGTCGGTACCAGGCCGGCTGCACACCTGGAAGACTGCATCCAGTTTTGGTCACCAGGATGTAAAAAAAAAAAGAGGTTGAGACTCTAGAAAGAGGGCAGAGAAGAGCAACCAGGATGATGAGGGGGACTGGAGGCTAAAACATACGATGAACAGTTGCAGGAACTGGGCCTGGCTAGTCTAGGGAAGGGAAGGACCAGGGGAGACAGGAGAGCAGTGGTCCAGTCTCTCAGGAGCTACCCCAAAGAAGAGGGAGTCAAGCTATTCTCCAAAGGACCTGAAGGCAGGACAACAAGCGACGGGTGGAAACTCATCAAGAAAAGAAGAAACTTAGAACTAAGGATAAATTTCCGGACAGTGAGAACAATTAACCAGTGGAATGGCTTCCCTCCAGAAGTTCTGGCTGCTTCATCACTGGAGGTCTTCAAGAATAGATTAGACAGCCATTTGTCTGAAGTGGTGTAGGGTTTCCTGCCTAAGCAGGGGGTTGGACTAGAAGACCTCCAAGGTCCCTTCCAAATCTGCTATTCTATTCTATTATACCTTATTCTATTCTATTCCAATTTCTATCCTATCCCATCCCATCCCATCCCACTCCACTCCATTCATTCTGATTCTATTCTATTCTATTTTCTATCCCTGTTCCATTCTGTACCCTCTTCTCTTATTTCTATTCTACTCTGTTCAATTCCTTGTTGCGCCTGGGAGTCAATGTGGGTTCTGCAGCAGAGTCACTGCTGGCGTCTTTCTTTACAAGAGGAGAAACTTCCTGGCAGAAGAGAAAGGAAAGCCGCTTCCTGCAGGGGGGGCGGCACTGTCTGATCAGAGGGAAGGAGATTTCAGCCAGCAGGATCCTTTGGCCAGGCTCATCACAACCTCCTTGCCAGGGTCCCTTGAGGGTCCCTCCAACCCTTCTGCAAATGTCAATGAAGGCTGTGCCCACTGGGACAGCCACTCTTTGGGGACCCGAGTTGGCCATGGCAGCGATTCATGCCTTGCCCAAAAGGAAGGAGAGGGCAGGCCGGGACTGCTGCTTCGGCTGAGCTGTCTAGCAAGGTCCATGTCTCTGCCCATTCAGTCGTCACAATTTTGCTCGAGGCCCAGGAGAGAACTGAGAATTTCAGCCCCTGGAGGCTTTGATGATGCATAGAAACGTCAACCTGGATTCTACATGGCTGAGTAAGATCAGGAACACGGATCGTCCAGGGAGAAGCCTTAGAAAGGAGGAAGGAAGCCTTCATCTCTTCTGGACATTGACTTGAGATTGAGATGGTCCTTCTATATAACCCTGTAGAGCAGGGGTCCCCAAACTTCTGATACAGAAGAGGGAGGGAGGGAGAGAAGGAGGAGGAGGAGGGGGAGAGGAGGAGGAGAAGGAGGAGGAGGAGGAGGAGGAGGAGGAGGAGAAGCAGAAGAAGCAGAAGCAGAGGCAGAAGGAGAAGGAGGAGGAGGAGGAGGAGGAGGAGGAGGAGAAGGAGAAGAGGAGGAGGAGGAGGAGGAGGAGGAGGAGGAGGAGGAGGAGGAGGAGGAGGAGAAGAAGAAGAAGAAGAAGAAGAAGAAGAAGAAGAAGAAGAAGAAGAAGAAGAAGAAGAAGAAGAAGAAGAAGAAGAAGAAGAAGAAGAAGAAGAAGAAGAAGAAGAAGAAGAAGAAGAAGAAAGCAATGGGAAGTCACTTCCATAAAATGACCTAGACACTTTGATCAGAACTTGTCATCCATGAAGCACAAGAGGAACCAAGCCATAGACTACAACTAGAGCCCCCAAAATCATGTGAACTTACTCTTAAAGAGCTGATATCTAGAATGTTCGCTTTACAAGGTTATAGTTTACATTAGTCACTGGGTGGCCCACTTTTCCTATCTGGTGGACATCAAAGCTCCAGAGATCTTGGAGAATTGCAGCCCAATCCGATCAGATCAGGCAGCTCTGGATCAAGTAATCAAGTCTTATTGTAGGGGGAGAATCGCGTTTTCATAAGGCCTAAAAAAAGGGGTCACTGGGAATGCCAACAGACTGCCTTAAAATTATCCTCCCTGGGCTCTATTTTGGGATATCCCGCATCAACTTAAGATGGATTTTTAAGGTGCACAAATTCCCCCTTACAAAGAACTCGAAGAAGATGTTGTTGTCAATGTACTGGTACTCGAAGAAGACGGAGCCCGGCTTCTTCAGGTGGACGGTGTAGATTAGAGAGACGGTGCAGTCGTCCCTGTTGGACTCGATGTAATTCCCACGGGGGGCCCACGAAGATCTGGACAGAAGATATAAAGGGAAACAAGGCCTTGGGTTACTCCTGCCCGGCACCTCAAGGTTATATTGATGAGGAATGGTTAACTTACAGCCTGAGTGTCAAACTCTCATTGAGGGCCACATCAAGGCTGTGGCTGACCTCAGGGGTCCAGTGGGGCGTGGCCGACTGGGTAGTTTTGGCCAACAAGGTAGGCGTGGCCAGCTTGACACCACTCAATGGGCGTGGCCAACTCAGTGGGAATGACCAATGGTGGGCACGGTCAGGTTGATGCCACTCCTCAAACTGCTGGCATGTTTCCTCTTCGCATTGGGTAGACCAAGCCAAAGCCATGTGGGCTGGCCCCTTACATTTACCAGGACAGCCCCAGGGGCCGGACGGATCCAACCACATCGTGGGCCTTGTGTTTTGACATCCCTGATTTATAGGCTCTTTACTTAATTATTTATTTGGCGTAGGTCAATACGCTGTTTAATAGGCTGCTGGAATTGGGGGAAGGAGTTCATTTTTTTTAAAGAGGCCAACCTTCAAAGATCTTTTCTTTAATGGACCTGTTTTCTTTTCGACACTTTTCATCCATGGGGTTTTCCTGGCAGGGAGACCAGAATGGGTAGCTGTTCCCTGCTCCAGTCAAAGCCATGGCGTTTCTGTGCGGCTGTGAGAGTTGGACCACAAGGAAAGGCCGAGTACCGAAGAATGGAAGCTTCCTAATTGAGGGTTTTTGGAGGAGGAGGATCCAGTCAGTCAATCCTCAAGGAAATCACCCCTGAGTGACAGGCCCTGAAGCTGGAACTCAACTACTTCGGCCACTTAATGAGAAGAGAGGATCCTCGAAGAAGACTTTTGGGAAAGGCGGAAGGCCAAAGGAGAAGAGGACAGCAGAGGAGGAGATGGCTAGATGGTGTCCCTGATGCAATGAACATGGATTTGGGCAAACTCTGGGAGAGAGTGGAGGAACAGATTTCCCCTCCTGTCCTCTATTGTCTCCTGGAGTTCACCCAAATTCATGTTCATTGTGTCAATGACGCTATCTGGTCTTTGGTAGAGATGCTTAAATAAAGACAGGATGGGTGACCATCAGTCAGGAACGTTGCAACGAAGCTTTCTACATTGGGCAGAAATTGGACCAGCTACTTTCCAAGGTTTTTCCTGACTCCTGCATTCAATGAATGTGTAATACATCCAACACTGGTCTGCAGGAGGATGCTGGGCCTTCTGAATGCTCAACCTAGACCAGATTACTGCCAGGTGAGTGCCTGTTTACATCCTCTGGCTGGCATCTTCTGGCTACTATTGGAGTCCTGGCATCCATAAGGAAAGGAAGGGACTGGTTCTCCACGAAGTCCTGGAGACCAGAAGATCCGTGAGGTCCTTACTTGGCACAGCTGTCTGCTTTACTCTCAGCTGAGCCAAGAGCGGAGTCCATGTAGGTGGCTACGTTAGAGAATCCTGCCGGCAGCTCATCCCACTCATCGAATTTGATCCCGCTTCCCAGCGAGTAAGTCCCTTCGGCGCATTTGCTGCAAACCTGGTTCTTCATCTCCAGATATTCACCAGAAGCGCAAGAGAAAGCTGAGAAGGGAAACGTTGACAAAGGATTAGTAGAGAAAGGCAGTCGATCCAAGAACATTTTTTTTTAAAGGCATTGATTATTGCACACTTCGCTTACAACAACGGTAGCAGCAATTTGGGGAATTGCACTGCCTTTCCCATTTCTTTGCATTCAGGGACCTTCCTGTTTTAACTAGGGTAGGGAGTGGTTAGGGTGAGGAGGGGCTGGGCCAGACCTCCCCTTCTATTCTCACTTCAAGACTCACTGAAAGTGAAAGAGTAATGCAATTCGTTACAAGGAAGAATTTTTTTTTCCTGCTGAGGTTTTGTTTTGTTTTGAGCAGTTTGGGTAACTTATTGTTACCTGTTGTGGTTGTGAGGCTGAAGTTGTGAACTTTGCCACCAAAACCTCTCAAGTCAACCAGAGAGGGGTCATGGCATCTGGTTATCCTGTAACTGGTTTATACAAAAGGTAGCTTGTTTTTTGAAGCTTAAAATAAATATATATTTTGGTATGATTAAGTAGAATTTATTCCTTGTGTTCTAACACTACAGCAGGAAGGGACGGAAGGAGGGAGGGAGGGAGGGAGGGAGAATAGAAAGGGAGGGGGAAGGGAATGAGAAAGGAGGGAGGGAAGGGAAAGGAAGGAGGAGGAGAGGGAGGGAGGGGAGGAAGGGAGGGAGGAAGGAAGGAAGGAAGGAAGGAAGGAAGGAAGGAAGGAAGGAAGGAAGGAAGGAAGGAAGGAAGGATCCAACCAATATGCTTTAGGTCATCTTCTGATCTTCTACTCATAATTCATCTACAAGAGAACATGCAATTTCTGCAATGCTCTTTTTTTTTTTTTTGCAATGTTGATCTGTAGTGAACTCGTGGGCCTCATAGCAAAAGAGGAATCACCTAGGAATAGAGAATATAATTTACATGTATGCCTTCTGACCAGACTTGACTTTTATATGTTCCTATATTCAGCAGACATGCAGTGAATTGACTAGGCCAGTAGGACATTGAAAGGTTCTGTGCACTGCCAGCTTGCCTTTTCATTTTCAGGGCTTTTTTTGTTCCAATAGACACATCTCCAGAAGGAGGAATTGCTCTGAGGAAGCCAGCTGTTGCCTGGTTTAATCAGCAGCCGATTGCCACTAATAGCACATGAATATCTGGGGCCCCTGGACGACTTGATTTTCAACTCAATGTGTTCTTCTCTCAGACCATGAACAAGACTTCACGTGCCCTGCAATCAGCTGGGCCCCCACACTGGGTGAGCACAGTGTGGTGAACACACCTTCTGGGCTTCTGATGGCTCTCTGGGGAGACCAGGAATACACACCTGGTTCCCAGGTGAGTTTGTGGTTGCTAAGCTGCCTTTCGTGAAAACTTCAATGTCTCGTGTTATTATTTCTCTTCGCCCTGAAAAGCAAACGGTCACCATTTCCCCAAAGCTTCATCTATTGCCCAGAAGGATGTGGCTGGTAATTTGTGAGATCCTAGTCCACATTAGATCTGCTCGAGCAGGAGACCCTGCACTATTCCAGACAAGTGACCCTCCAGTCTCTTCTTGGAAACACCTCCAGGGACGGAGCACCCACCACTTCTAGTGGCAAGCTGTTCCACTGGTTCATTCTTCTCACTGTTAAGAAATTTCTCCTTATTTCTAGGTTGCTTCTCTTCCTTATTCAGTTTTCATCCATTGCTTCTTGTCCTGCCCTCAGGTGCTTTGGAAAATAGCTTGACTCCCTCTTCTTTGTAGGAGCTCTTCAAATATGGGAATATTGCTATCCTGCCCCCCAAACCCCCGTCCTTCCTTTCTCTAGACTCAATGGAGATTATTCCAGAAAGAATCTTAAAAACCTCATTAGGCTCCTTACTGTTTATGGGATCGTAGCAGAGAGCCGTAAATGAAACATTAATACTAGTCAGCTCGGGTATTTTATTTTATTTTTAATTCCCAAAGATGAAAAAAAAATCCAATGCAGATACATTGGCCAGCTACCTGAAAAACAACAAGCGTTTTAACTTGGGAACAACGCTGACACTTTTCTGCTAAATTATGACCAGGCTGGGCAAGGAAAATCCCCAGCAAAATTGTGAAGCCTCGTTAGCCACAATTGCTTTTTGCTCCACTAAAATATTAACAATACATAACTACATAAAAAGAAATTACATTTCCCTCCTGCGCTGGTAGAAAAACCACACTGGGCAACTAATTGTAAATTTATATTCTTTTACTTAAAATATCAAGGTGGTTATGAGTAAAATGAAACCACAGAACGGCAGGGAGCAAACAGTCCTCTAACAGGCAGCCCCATAAAAACAATAAAATTTATAACCGAGAAACAATTAATAAAAGAAGAAACGGATCAAAATCCTGAAGAGAAGTCTGAGAAACAGGACCTATAAGGAAGAAAAGTTGTATGGCTCCAGACACTCATAAATAGGTCAGCAATAGAAATAACAATTAGACACTGCTTCACAGTGCTTCACAGCCCTCTCTAAGCAGTTTACAGAGTCAGCCTCTTGCTGCAATCTGGGTCCTCATTTTACTGACTTCGGAAGGATGGAAGGCTGAGTCAAGCTTGAGCTGGTCAGGATCGAACTGCTGGCAGTCAGCAGAATTAGCTTACAATACTGCATCCTGACCACTGCGCCACCAGGGCTCTTTAGGTTAAGAGTTACCAGTGGTGGGATTCTACCCGTTTCCCTAATGGTTCGGTGATTGTGCACTTCACGCGCGTGCGCGCACGCAGCTTTCCAGACCCCAGGTGAGGCTCTGCTGCGCCAAACGGCTGAGGGGAGAAAGAAGAGAAAAGCGCAGGGGCAGCTGGGAGGGCCAATCCTGCCCTTTTCTCTTCCTTCTCCTCTCAGCTGTTTGTCAGGGGATTTTTTTTTTTTAACTACTCCTTGGGCCCAACCAGTAGCGGTTTTTGCTACCGGTTCAGGTGAACCAGGCTGAACCGGTAGCATTTCACCACTGAGAGTTACCATGCTTAGGGGGCCACCCCTGAGAAGATCCACCCTCTGCCAACCTGTGATATTAAATAAATAGTTCATATGAGGATTAAGCAAGTTTTCAGCTAGGGGTCCGAAGGCTCCTTTTGAGGTCGGGCTTTGTCAGCTTCATGGCATCAACCAGATAGGAATCCCAACCAGGTGAGCTAATGCGACTTCCTTGCGGAGCCACCTTGGCAGACCCTCACAAGTCTATAAGTATATTTGTACAAGTACAACTCTCCCACTGTCTCTTTTTTAGCCTGAGAAACTGCACGAAGGTGGCCCATAAGGGGAAGCATTCAGGGTTGGTGAGCTCTGCGGGAGATTTGCCACCACGTTATGATCATTTAAAAAGTTTTTAATTTAAAAAGCTCCGTTCTTTTTTTCTGATGGATTAGGACACTTCATGTTTAAATCAGAGAAAGACCTACTGCATTCTTTTCCTTTGACGGGGTCAGGCAAGCCAGAACATTCGGCGCCCGGATTCGGGATGGCCACCCTCCATCTGGACTCGCTGCTGTCACACTCGGTGTACTCGAAGTGGTAGTCGGCCTGCAGGACATTTAGGAAACAAAAGAACGGTGTTTGTCCATTTGTCTGAAATAGGGTTTCCTGCCTGAGCAGAGGGTTGGACTAGAAGACCTCCGAGGTCCCTTCCGGCTCTATATTCTAACTCTTTTTTCCCCTTAGATAAGCATTTTGTTTGGGTCAGATTAAAGTTGTGAGATTCAGCCACAACATGACCTGGTTAAGAGGCTCCCGAGGGATGGCCAAGGGATGGGCCCACCTATTCAACTGCTGTGGTTTCTGCCACAACACCATCGAACATGCTTTTGACAAGTCAACACTAACTAACCCTTGTTGTTCTAGAGCCAGCAGCTCCGGTTTAGGTCTTGGTCAGGGGAATGGAGAAAAGAAGAAGAGGGTTCAAAAAGGAGGAGGCAGAAGAAACGTAGTTGACTTGCCATTCTTTTCACAGGTGTCTCAAAGACACAACGCAAATCTGGGTTGCAATTGACTTTATCTACAGCCTGCAGTAAGATTGAGGTTTTAGGTCAGAGTCAGAAGGTGACTATCGCTATTAAAAATCCACCTACTGCTTAGCCCTTTTTATATCTTCATCTCTCTCTCTGTGTGTGTGTGTGTGTGTGTGTGTGAGTGAGTGAGAGAGAGAGAGAGAGAGAGAGAGAATGGGAGGGAGTGAGGGAGAGAAGCAGATAGACAAACAGAGAGAGGGAGGGAGGGAAGGAAAGAATAAATGTGTGTTCTATCTAACTGTCTGTCTGTCTATCTATCTATCATCTCTCTTTCATCTCCATTTCCCTTTCTCTCTATTATCTGCCTACATCTGTCTGTCTGTCTGTCTATCTTCAATATCTATATTTATCATCTCCATCCATCCATCCAATATTTTCCAAGTATTCCAGAGAGCCTGCCATAATCAATTTTGCAAGGATCAGCTCCAAAGGTTAATACCATAATAACATAGCAAAGAAAGCAGTGTGCGTGCGTGCGTGTGCGTGTGTGTGTGTGTGTGTGCAATTGTTTCCCCCTGCACTTTCCTTTGACCTTTCCCTCCATCTTCCCTGAGAGAGAAAAGCCAGCTGTTTTCCAACAAACAGACCCTGTTAAAAATGGGGTTTTTTAAAAAAAAGACTCCTCCAGCCAGAAGGGACAGAGACATGGAGCAGGGTTGATATGATCATGGCAGTTTTCCAAACTGAAGGGGGATGCCAGGCCGGGGCGCTGGGAACCATTTTAGAACCAGCTTTGGACCTGTTTCTGTCTCTTTAATGTTGACGCTGTCCAACCGATGAACAGCTGGCTTATCTATCGTTGGTCTGAGCCCACTCCAAAGGGGGTCTGTTTATCGAAAGGGAGGCAAGACTGCCGAGCTTGTGAGGGATGCGTTTCCTCACTAGCAGGAATTGTAGCATCCCACCCACCCACCCCAAACATATGCGACCCCCTCCGTCTTTCCTGCCTTCCCCAAGGAGGCCTAGTCACAGTCGCCCTATTTTTAGACTTTCAGGACACCAGGAAAATGCTCCCAAGTCAGGCTGATGGTCCTGAGCAAGGCTGCGGGATGGAAACGATGGCAGGTGCGGAATTATTCCGGGAAGGAGAATGCCCGCTACTTGTTGGCTTGGAATAATTGCCTAGGTGAGTTATATTCAACATAATCCTTGCGCATGACGCTCAGGGGGTGGTGGTGGCTGATTCATTTAGTCTTCATCCATCAACTGCTCAGTGCCAGCGGCTGCAATGCAAATCACTCTCTAATTGTCTTGATTCATTTTGCGCCCTGTGGTTCCCATCTGTTTTGTCTGCCAGATGCAATGGGGATTTTACTCACCCTCCTTCCCTCGTCTCTATTTCACCTCATTTACTGGTGGAAAGCAGAGTTGTCCACGGGGGAGGCCTTTAAAAGGCCATCAAGAGGGCAGCCGTAACAATGCAATCAGAGCTGCCATCCTGATTTACCTGACCTCTTTGCCCCTTGATGGAAAAACCTCTTTCAAAGGCAGGGGGTCACTTCATGGACCCATTCATATAATGTATCTCTCTTGTGGAAGACACAGTTTATCTGTAGGAAAAGAAGAGGCAGAGCCTGGAGGCGGCGTCAAGAGAGGACTCAGCCTAGAATAGTTGCATGGTCACAAATGGTCTAAGTCCAAATGGCTGGCTGGAGAATTCTGAGAGTTGAAGTCCCACGCATCTTAAAGTTGCCAAGGTTTGCAAACCCTGCAATAAATTGCATTCTACTGTTATTGTTATTGTTATTAGATCCTACTTTTTACATTATAGAGCCCAGAATATCACACAGAAATTGATATACATTCAGCTAGGCTTCTGAATGCATCTCCCCTTGAAAGCCATGCAGTGCAGAGGATTGATTTCTAAAATCGGGAAGGTGTTCACGAGCAGCCAAGGAGGAGAGACAGAACCTGACAAAACTGAAAGCAGAAGTGCCTCTCGCTCTCCTTGAACCCCGACACAATTTTCACACCCAAACCTAAACCAAGTGGGCCTTCATGACAGCCCTAATAATCCCCTCCAGCAGCCGAAGGACAGGGTTCATTAGCACAGTACAATAACTCTACATTTTAAGAAGCACCTGTTAGTCGTGTGTCTGTCCTTCTAGGTGTGATGCCAAGGCTGTGGTTTTCCTTGACTGTCAAAAGGGAATGTTGTGTGCTTCTCATTCAAGTCTGGAGGTTTTTTACACCACAAATAATATGAATAACCAATAGGAGTAATTCTTGAAGGCTGGATCTATCACCGATGTACACTTGTATGAAAGACCCGAGGTCTTCAGAAGGATCGAACTGCCCATGTCAACCCATACTACTAAGTGCTCCATTACCCAAGTTGACAACGCAACCTATGCATAAGAGAATCTGTGTAAGAACGTTATTTAGAGGAGCACAAACCCACTACACAGCAACCCTGAATAGCAGAAAAAAGAACGAGAATGGCTACGCAACATCTTCCAACAAAGTGGATACACACACACACACACAACTTTACCAAAGCATGCCTGGACACTCAACCCACTGCAGCGCAATCAACACAAGTTATGAAAAGGATCACACTGCCCGACATCAAAGCCATCTCCAAAATAGCCCACAGACAACCACACGGCATCACTGTAGCACATAAACCAACTAAAGCCTGCCAAAACACCCTAAGTAAACCAAAAGACTTAGTAACCCAAGAAGAAAAATACAGAGTCATTTACAACACAGAGAATAAAGGTACAGATAGCGCAAGGATTGTGTAAATGTTATTTTATCACCAGCTTCCGTCTGCACCTCTTTCACCAAACTGATTCAAGGTGGGGCTGTTTACAGTGGTGGGGTGGCATGGTAGCTCAGTGGTTAAGACGCTGAGCTCATCATCTGGAAAGCTGGCAGCTCAGGTTCGAGACCTGAAAACTACACGATGGGGTGAGCTCCCCTTCTCCCCACTGCAGCTGCCCACCTAGCCATTCAAAAGCATGCAAATGTGAGTAGATAAATAGGTACCACTGGCGGGAAGGCAAGGGTGCTCTGTGACACCATGTGGCCACATGACCATGGGAATACCTTCGGACAAAACTGACGCAATGGCCTTGAAACGGAGATGAGTAGCGCCCCGTTGAGTCAGCAACAGCTAGCAGAGTAAAATCTTCCTTTACCTTTTACTCCTATTTAGAAGGGCATTTTTCTCACACCTTTAAGGCTAAACTGTATCTTGGTTTGCTTTCATGGTTCCTGTCCAGCTTCCTCAAGGTCTCCTGCATTCCTCTAGACCATCAAACTCGGTTCCTCAGGCTATATTACACCCTGTTTCCCACCTAGATGAATATATTTTTAAAAAGTTGCTATCTTTGTGAAATTCCATTCTGGAATAAAAGAATAGCACTGAATCTATTTTCAGGTTGCTTTGTTCTGTTGTTTTGATGAATGAATGAATGAATGAATGAATGTACAACAGGCACATCTACCTGTAAGAAAACAACATCACAGCATAGAGAAAGATCCATAGTTGGCTGCACCTCCCATGTGTCTGGAATTATGAGAAGGTGAGGAGGTGTGATGACCCGGGTATGACACAAAGGCAACATAGTCAGATAATCAGTAGGAGTCCCTTTATTAGCTCCAACTTTGCCCCCAAGTCCTGGTTACCTTCTGAGCTGGAGAAAAACTCTCCCAGGAACAGCCTTGGGCTACAGAGAATCAAGTCCAAAACATGGTCAACAAAAACTGTAACTATAAGTCCAATCAAGGCAAAATGAAGCCATTAGTCCGGCAGGGCAGGAGCAGGAATTCCAGACGTGAAGGAACAGCAGTAATTCAACACAGTTGGGAAGACGCCAGGAACACAGATAACCACAGTCAAGATAAATTCACATTTGTTCCCAGCAGACGCAGCACTCAGCTTGCAACTCTTTTAAACTCGCTTTCCAGGTGTGGCTAATGAAGGGAATCAGGGCCCTTTCCTCCCCCATAAGCCATGCAACCCACATTGCTCCCTTCTCTGTTCTTCCCTGCATGCCCTAGGATGAAGAGGGAGGTGGGCCTAGGTCTTCCTCTGAACTCCCTCTCCCTTGCTCTACTTCTCCCCTGCTCTGCCCAGCTGGACTTTGCCCTTCCCAAGTTTCCTCCACAGCCAATGGAGCCACACTCCCCCTCCCTGTCAGCTGTTCATCTTCCTCCTCGGATTTAGACTCCGACAGGGCATTACAGGAGGCATGCAAAAGAAGCATTGTTCTTTCACATGACTCACTAATGATGATTCTGTGTTTACAGAAACGCAATGCAGCCTCCGGGCCATCTGTGCAGAGGGCTAGACGCCTGAATCCTGGCTTAGACGTTTCTTCTTCTACACTCTGAACAGTTGGTGGATCTCTCCCACAAACATGTCACCAACCTCCACAAAATGAACAGAAGGTCTTGCAGACAGAAAACTTGCAGACAGAATTTGACTGCACATGTGGCAAACCTCAATCCAGGTTTCATGGTGATAGTAGATGACAAGCTTGGGTAACCAAAACCAACCCCAAATGGGTAGTAATTTCAATACTACCATAATTCAACAGCAAAACGCTCTCTAGCTGTCAAAGAGTTTCTCAGTCTGGGAGTTGAAATCTTTGTAACTTTAAGACAGAGGTCTCCAAACTTGGCAACTTTAAGACTTGTGGACTTCAACTCCCAGAATTCTCCAGCCCAGAATATCCCATGGAAATTGATATACATTCAGCTGGGCTTCTTGAATGCATCTCTCCTTGAAAGCCATGCAGTGCAGAGGATTGACTTCTGTCTCCACTTCCACTCAGCCTTAGACAATAAAATTTTGTGCCCCCAAATATTTTTAGAAGCCTGAGGTTCAAAAAGGAAGGAAAACGTACAAACCATGGCTAGCTCAACGAGGGCCACAGTTGAGCAAGACAGCTGGTAGAGATACAATTCTTCCTTCAGTCCCTGATCAAAAATGGCTCGCAAACAGAGGGAGCCACGCTTGATCTTGTGTTGACTATACAACACCAACACAGAACTTGCTCATTTATTTTTATTTTATTTTTATTTGTCAATTGCTTACAAGATAATAGGTATAAGTAAAAACATAGTTATGAATACATGGATACATATAAGAATATATATATACACACACACACACATACATATACATATACATATACATATACATATATAAAAGAAACAATAGGACAGGGATGGTAGGCACATTGGTGTGCTTATGCACGCCCCCTACAGACCTCTTAGGAAAGGGGTGAGGTCAATAGTAGACAGTCTAAGGTTAAAAGTTTTGGGGGTTTGGGGAAGAAACCACAGAGTCAGGTAGAGTATTCCAGACATTGACTACTCTGTTGCTGAAGTCATTTTTTCTGCAATCACGTTTGGTGCAATTAACCTTGAGTTTGTATCTATTGTTTGCTCTTGTGTTGTTATGGTTGAAGCTGAAGTATTCATTGACAGGTAGGACATTGCAACATATGATTTTATATACGATACTTAGATCGGACCGAAGGAAGCGTAGTTCTAGCTTTTCTAGGTCTAAAATTTCGAGTCTGGTGGCATAAGGTATTCTGCAACGAGTAGAGGAGCGGAGAACTCTTTTTGTGAAACATTTCTGGACTTTCTCAACCGTGTTTCAATGACCTCAACAGTGCAGCAATGAGAGGGCTCTTTCAGGTAGGACAACAATGCTAAAATCCATCTCTACTTCCAGCTCTGCTCTGACTGACTGACTCCTGCCCTGTCTTACGTGCAACAAGACAGTTTGCAACCCAATAGCAGCTGCTTTTTTCTAGCAGGAAAAAAACCTACACCCTTGCTTTCCTCTACTCAGGCGCTTTCTCTGCTTGCTGCTATCATTCGATTCGGCTGTATCTGCTTCACAGCTTCGAGGGCATTTGAGGTGGGCCAAGAGTGAAGACACTGCCAAACTGAGCAAGTTCTCCTTTATTTAACTCGGGAGGGGGGGTGGCTTGTGCAGCAAGGGGCAGATTGTGACACCAGGCCCAGAAAAATTCCTGTTGCCATCCATCTTCTCCTAGGCAGCACTGGGGAACCCGTCCAAGGTTAATGTAGTCTAGACAGCGAGAGAGAAACCGCAAGACCGAAGCGAATGCAGTGACCAAACAGCGGATTGTCAAATCCTGCTAATTCAGCACCTTAATGCACAAATTACAAGGCAGCCTCATTTCTCCCTTCAAGAGGTAAATGATTGCGGCTGAAAAAAATACGAGCGCTTTGGCTGCAGCTGCACCAACCCTCCCCTATAATTCTGGTACATCTCTTCTATTCCACCCCAAAAGCTGTGAGAAGTCTCCAAGATCAATTATAGGTCATCCTCAACGTATGACCATAAATGAGCACCAAATTTCGCATGAGTTCAGTGAATTTTGCCCCATTGAACTGTTCTGACCAAGGCTTCATAGACCGTAATTACGCACACACTTATTTTAAAAACAAATCTTGTTTTATTGCAACGCTGGGAATTGTTTTCATTCCCAGCTGGTAATGAATCTCAAACAGTCCCTCGAGATAAGCACCCACCTTTCTTTTCTGTGAAGTGCTACCAATAGCAGAAGTGTCTAATGAACTGGAAAAGAAACCAACTGAAATACAAAGAGCTTCAAGAATGAATCTGAACCGAACAAACGACTTTGCTTCCAGCAAAGGTTTCATCACCTTTGCCTTGTCCTTTATACCTTATGGGAGGGGCCATCACCTCCCAGCTTTACTCCCAAGTCACCTCTTTTGTTTTAGCTGCTCTCGCCTTCTAGCAGCTCTGCGCATAGGTGCACTGAGAACAGGCTCCCCTTGTTCCTCTGCCTCGCTGCTGCCAGACTCCGAAGGCTCCAAAGGCAGCCCCCCACTCCCAGATGGTCCTGGCCCCATCGGACACAGGACCTTCATCCGAGTCCTCTCCAGACTCCTGGACTGGTCCCCTTTCTTCCCCACTGTCCGATTCTGCTGCCGTCTGCACCAGCTGCCAATGAACCACAATATGAACAAATTTTCTTGCCATAATTGTTAAGTGAATCTCTATAGTTGTTAAATGAGCAGCAACAGCCCTTGGACTTATATACCGCTTCATAGAGCTTTTACAGCCCTCTCTAAGTGGTTTTACAGAGTCAGCCTATTGCTCCCAACAATCTGGGTCCTCATTTGACCCACCTTGGAAGGACGGAAGGCTGAGTCAACCTTGAGCCGGTCAGGATCGAACTGCTGGCTGTGGGCAGAATTCGCCTGCAATGCTGCATTCTAACCACTGTGCCACCACGGCTTTTTGGTAATATGGTTGTTAAGTGAACCTGGCTTCCCCATTGACTTAGCTTCTCAGAACATCGCAAAAAGGGGTCATATGATGCCGGGATGCTACGACCATTATAAGTATGAGTCCAATGCTTGAATTTGGATCATGTGACCCTGGAGATGCTGCAGTGGTCTAGGGTCTGCTGCTTGAGCAGGGGTTGGACTATAAGACCTCCCAGGTCCCTTCCAGCTCTGTTATTGTATTAAGTATATTTTCCCCTCTGCCTGGCAGGAAGAGGCTAATCAGAATTCTCTCTAACTGAATAACTGAAGGGCATCAGGAGCCTAACTCAGTTTCCAATGTGATACAAGACAGATCTCCCTCTGAAGATTGTAAGCACTGTAATTTTGTAAGTCAATCAGAAAAGAGATGAAAAACACAGAAAGAATTGCTTAATGGAAGTGGGAATTTGCAAATGGTTAGAGTACCTACAAATTACTACAAGAATAAAAAAGAGGTCTCGAGGAAACTTTGAGAAATATGGCAAAATTTTGAAGCATGCCCAACTCAATATAATCAACCAAGACGCACCTATAAATTGCACTTGAAATAAGCCACGGAAACAGAACAGAACATATTAAAAAGAGGGTGACAAAATGAATGGAAAAGTCTAAAGAGGTAATTGACTGGTGGGAAAAAAAAAATCAGTTTTAAAAAATCACCCCAAGAGACAATTTGAGAGAAAATTAGTACAAAATCCCTGTCAGTGGTTAACCAGAAGAAGAAATCCTAAAATAAGAAATGTTGGAAGTGCAATATTAAAAAAAGACTACCACACGTGGTACTTATTTGAAAACAACCAAGGCTAGTGGAAGGGAATATACCAAAGCATTAATATTTTTTAAAAAAATAACATCTGACTGAAAACCATAAATATTTTTTTTACTAGGATTAGTTCCAGAGAGGAGAAACAAAAAGTTATCACAATCTACTACGAAACATTAACATCAGCAAGAACAAATTTGGCTCAAGATTAGAAAAGTGAAACCCTGCCAAGAACACAAGAACGGAAGGCCAAAAGGTGGAGAATATGTAGGGATGGCAAGACTAACTTTATTTATTCATGGTTTATCTAAATTCAAGCTAGAATGGCTCCCATGCACATAAATTACAAAGCAAGGTGCATTTAGATATTTCAATGCAGATTATAACAAAAAGATTTAAAAAATTAGATGAAAATATTTTTAAAACATAAGCAACCATTTTCCATATTTCAAGAAAAGTACAAATATTGAAAATGTGATTCATGTCTACGGACAATGGAAGAAAAAGGAAAAATAAGTTGTCTAAGTTTTTTTTTCTTTATGATGTTCTGCAGGTTTTTAAATTTTGTTTTGGTGTGTCTTTTTTCTGTATCTTTTATTCTTCAATATCACTGAGAAGAATGCAGTGACATTAAAGTAAAAAAAAACCCAAAGAACTCCCTGCTATCTCCATCTGCATTGCCATCCAGCCCAAACGTTGATTTAGTTTAGTTCTGGATTCCATCCCCCCCGCTCGGAAATCTTATCAGGTCCCTTGAGCTGCAGTGATTTCCTTCCTTGATTTCCTGCAAACCGATTTTTAAATCCCAAATACTTTCCACCCCAAACAACCATGCCAGGCAGTGTATAATCTCATATATTTTTTTCCAATTCCCTGAAGAGACTCAAACATGCGTTCAATCTATTCGCCCTAATCAAGAAGGAAAATCCTTGATAAGGTTCATTAAACCGTGCATTTGATTTCAATACTTGAATGCAAAGATTTGAGTGCGAAGCATCTACATGTTGGATACAGCCACATTCCTTTCCCAAGGAGTGGACAGCTAAAAGCCAAGTGTTCAATCCATCAGAATAGAGCTGGAAAGGATCTTGAAGGTCTTCTAGTCTAACTCCCTGCTAAAGGAGGAAACCCTGGCCTATACCATTTCAGACAAGTGATTGTCCAGCCTCTTCATGAAAGCCTCCAGTGATGGAGCAGCCAGAACTTCTGGAGGGAAGCAGTTCCACCGGTTAATTGTCCTCACTGTTAGGACGTTTCTCTTTAATTCCAGGTTGTTTCTCTCCTTCATTAGTTTCCATCCGTTGTTTCTTGTCCTGCCTTCTGGGGCTTTGTAGAATAAGTTGACCCCTCCTCTTCTTTGGGGCAGCCCCTCAAGTGCTAGAAGACGGCTCTCATGTCCTTCTCTTCTCTAGACTAGTCAAACCCAGATCCTGCCACCGTTCTTCATATATTTTAGTCTCTAGGCCTTTAATCCACTTCGTTGCTCTTCTTTGCACATTTTCCAAAGCCTCAACATCTTTTTTCTAATGGGGTGATCAAAACTCGATGCAGCATTCCAGGGGTGGCCTTACTAAGGATTTATAAGGATTTATTTATGTGACCCTTGGATACACACCGTAGATATACAAATTGGGATAATATAACTTTATACCAGGAAATTTGCAATCTTTCCCATCAGAAAACCTGTGGTATTTCTCCTGTGGGGTTGTTGTTGTCGTTGTTTCAACAGATGGCTAACTGTATTTTGGCATCTCCCACTTGTGACCATGTTCTGTAAAGTCTCTCCCATGCGCATTTAATTCCAGGCTTGTTCCATAAAACACAGGGTTGTAATTTGGAGGGGAAGACTGAACTAATGGCTTGAAAAATCTCTTGCTTAATACAAAGGTCGCTTTCCAGAAGACGATCCCAACTGCAAGGGCAGAAGCAGCCGTTCTGAGACTAAAAAAATTTTCTTTTGACTCCAGCTTCAAAATTTCATGCCTGTTGCTTCAGTTGAGTGAACAGATTCAAAAGCAGAAGTTGAGCTTGTAAAAAGGGAGAGAGGAAGGGAAGGAAGGAGGAAGGAAGGAAGGGGAAGGAAGAAGAAGGAAGGAAGGAAGGAAGGAAGGAAGGAAGGAAGGAGGAGAGGAAGGAAAGAGGGAGAGGGGAAGAAGGAAGAAGGAGAAGAAGGAAGGGGAGGGAGGGAGGGAGGAGGGAGGAGGGAGGGGGAGGGAGGAGGAAGGAAGGGAGAGGAAGGAGGGAGAGGGAGGGAGGAGGAAGGAGGGAGGAGGAGGAAGGAGGAAGGAGGGAGGGAGGGAGGAGGAGGAGGAAGGAAGGAAGGAGGGGGAGGAAGGAAGGAAAGAAGGAAGGAAGGGGAGGGAGGAAGGAAGAGGAAGGAAGGAAGGAAGGAGGAGGAAGGAAGGAAGGGAGAGAGGGAGGGAGGAGGAAGGAAGGAAGGAGGAGGGGAGGAGGGAGGGAGGGAGGAGGGAGGAGGAAGGAAAACAGAGTGACAGAATAAGAAAGTTGGAAGGGCCCCTGGAGGTCTTCTAGTTCAGCCACCTGCTCAAGCAGAAGACTACGCCATTCCAGACAAATGGCTGCCCAGTCTCCTCTTAAAAACCTCCAGTGATGGAACACCCATAATTTCTGCAGAGAAGCCGTTCCACTGGTTGATTGTCCTCCCCATTAGGAAGTTGCTCCTTAATTTCAGGTTGCTTCTCCCCTGGATGAGTTTCCATCTGTTGCTACTTGTCTCTTCCTTACCAACACTTCTAGCCATTATTAAATTATTAAAAATAATTTGCAAAAAAGAAAAAAAAAACCTCCTAAGTCCCACTCTGCATTATCGTCTGAGCATCCAAGAAAGGCCACCTCAGATGTGAGGTAGTTTTGTGTGTGTGTGTGTGTGTGTGTGTGTGTGTGTGTGTGTCCTTGGCGTGTGTCCCTTGCTGTGCCAGTAGAAATGGAAGCCAGCAAATGATGGCGCTTGGGCTGAAGGGAAGGAAGAATCCCAGCTCCTTCACAGAATAACCTAAAATGTTCTTCTGTTTTGAAATAAAAGACGAACTCTTTGCTGATAACTAGGATTGGCAATTTCGCTTTTTTAAAAAATAGCAGTGTCTCGGATTCCAAACCAGAAAAATTGGCCTTGTAAAAGATGCAGCCTTTTATGATAATGTATGTAAAAACATTGGCAATTCTGTAATGTTACAAACTAGCATAAAACATTCTCAGGGGGTTTGTGAGTAGCCTTTCTTGAAAGTAACTTTCGGGGAATAAACACAATACCTTTTTAAAAAGAAAACATTTCTGACTGTTGCCGTTATCTTTAAGGCAAAAAGAGGAAGAAAAAAAGATATAAAAATTATATGAGTTTCATACAAGGAAAAGCTTTCTTGGGGGGAAAAATTGCAATGTTTTTACTTGTCAGAAATAAAATTTATTTATCTGCCATTCTGTCAGAAATGGTGTAGGATCTCCCGCTTGGGCAGTGGGTTGGACTAGATGACCTACAAGGTCCCTTCCAACTCTGATTATCTGTTATCTGTCATTTATGTCCTTGAAATTCACTAGCACTCTAGCAATCCCGGAAAATATTGGAATTCAGATCTCAAATATTTCCTGGTTCTCTTAATCTGGTTCCATCATCAAACATTTACTTTGGGCGAAATGGAATTTATGCTCTAATCTATATCAAATCAGAATGGGGCCCTTCGCTCATCGCCCAGCTGAACCACAGTCAATTTATAAACCTTGTTTACCGTTATGTGATACAGGCACCTAATGGCTTAGATAAAAATGATATGAAACCCTCTTGTGGGTTCCTTGTCTGCTTTCGCAACCGAGGTCCTGAAAATGCCAATAGGCTGGAAAAAGGTTAGCTCCATTCCAAAGATTGTCCTACTTCCAAAACCAAGGCCAATAGATCAATTGCAATTAGGCAAACTACAAAGCAAATCAGATACAATTGGCTTTGCAAATTGCCTGTCTTCGGGGGAAATTTTCCTAACTGGACATCTCCACTGAAGAACCGGGGTGAGCTGGACAGAGCTTGGGCCGTGGCAAGAATTGTTACTGTGGCCAGATAAAGGACAGTCTGTGTCTAAAAAGAGTGCAGAGAAGAGCAACCAGGATGATTAGGGGACTGGAGGCTAAAACATATGAAGGACGGTTACAGGAACCGGGCCTGGCTAGTCTAGGGAAGAGAAAGACCCGGGGAGACATGATAGCGGTCTTCCAGTATTTGAGGGGCTGCCCCAGAGAGGAGGAAGGGGTCAAGCTTTTTTCCTAAAACACCCGAAGGCCAGACAAGGGATAATGGATAGAAACTGATCAAGGAGAGATTCAACCTAGAAATAAGGAGAAACTTTCTGACAATGAGAACAATCAACCCATGGAAAAAGAAGTTGCCCTCGGAAGTTTTGGGAGCTTCATCACTTGAGACTTTCAAGAAGAGACTGGACCGCCATTTGTCAGAAATGGTGTAGGGTCTCCTGCTTGGGCAGGGGGTTGGACTAGATGACCTACAAGGTCCCTTCCAGCTCTAGGATTCAAAGTTCTAAGAATAAGCCAGAAAGGATTGGGGTTATAATCTCATTCTCAAAACTGCAGTTAGAAAGGAACGTCATGAAGGATCTAGGATTAAGAACAAAGGATGTGCCTTTTTGTTCTTAAAACAGAAGCATCCATGGAAGGAGCCATGAAGCCAAGGTGTGACTACACAATCAAGATTTTTTTGAGTTCCCAGGGATGCCCATTCCTCCCTAGTAATAGATCCACCCAACCACAGGGTCCTTTTCTCCATAGTAATATTGAGTTTACTGTTCCTACCAATGCAATTCATGTCTCCCCGGTTATTAATATTGCATGATGCTGATGTCAGCATACCAAGCATTATAGATGAGTGCTATAAAAAGGTAGTAAAAATAAACTAAAATAAAAAAGTAAAAATAAACAAATACCGATACGTGCCTGATGGACTATATCTACTGGGCACACAAGTTAAGCCTTTTAAGGTAAGCAGTGAACGAAAATAGATTGAATATAAAGACCCAAAATGTTTGGAAGTCTACAGGTGTTCTCAGAAAGTTACTACTTCTGGAGTGGGCTTTCTGAACCGAAGCAATTTAGGGAGAGAAATGGAACACGAGGCAAGAGAAGAACTTGGATGAAAAATGGGATTGTTTTGGAAAAAGACAGAGGACAGCTATCTTCACACAGAGGAGTGGATCTAGTTCAGGGGTCCCCAAACTTGGCAACTTTAAGACTTGTGGACTTCAACTTCAAGTCTTAACATTGCCAACTTTGGAGACCTCTGACCTTTCATAGAATAACAGAGTTGGAAGGGACCTTGACCTAGTTAGATGTTCCTCTGGTTATAGATCCATCTTTCTGTAGCTACAGGACACAACCTCTGGGTTCTGAAAAAGCAGGAAATCCCTTAAATCTAGATTGCAGTGTTCCTGTCTCACCACTTCTCCCATGACCAGGTTCCTGACAAAAGCAATTGTGTTCGCTCTGGTGCAGTGTCCCTACAGAGCATAGTCCTGGCAAAAGATGTGCTGTGTTGAAGTCTTTGTAGACAGATGCTACCAAGCCATCGGCTTAGAAGCATCCTTTCCCCTCCTAACCCAAAATATGGCCATCTTCAAGCATGACCCCTTGGTGTGACCACTGACGATTCAACCGCTGATGCAGAAGAACTGGGTGATGTTTATGATCAGGTTCAGCCTGAAATAGACAGAAGAGGCAAGCAAGGTGGGCTGCTGGAATGCCCAACAGTGGGGAAATATTATGGAGGGGGGGAAAAAACAGTTGGATTCTATGCAATGAGGAACAGAAGCAAAGAGGAGAAGGATTTTACAGGTTTGCCATGCAATTATTGCCAACACATTAGAGGACTGGAGGCTAAAACATAGGAAGAATGGTTGCAGGAATTGGGTATGCTTGGTTTAATGAAAGGGGGGACATGATAGCATCTTCCAATATTTGAGGGGCCGCCCCAAAGAGGAAGGGCTCAACCTATTCCCCAAAGCCCCTGAAGGCAGGACAAGAATCAATGGATGGAAACTCATCAAGGAAAGAAGCAACCTGGAATTAAGGAGGAATTTCCTGACAGTGAGAACAATTAACCAGTGGAACTCCTTGCCTCCAGAAGTTGTGGGTGCAAGGAGAGACTGGGCAGTCACTTGTCTGAAATGGCCGACAGTCTCCTGCTTGAGCAAGGGGCTAGACTAGAACACCTCCAAGGTCCCTCCCAACTCTGTAATGCTGCTCTTCAACTGATGCGCGTATTCATGGACGTCACCAGACACAGTCCACAGAAATGTAATCGATTATATTATTGGTATCAGAAGTTGGAAGAGCTCAGCAACAAGAGCAGAGAGATAGCCAGGAGCCAACTATAGAACACAGCATGAACTGCTCGTGCGCAGCTCCCAGGTCATAGCGGAACAAAGCCAACCAGGGTTTATTCTAGGATCTTGAAGAGATACCCATCATTTTAATCTTAGGAACCTTCAAGGTTTGCCTTAGAATCCAGAGAATGAGTAAGAAAGGATAGCAGCTGTAATTTTGGAACAAATCTGAATAACTTGAGGAAAAAGGAAGAGCAAAGCAATTTGTATTAAATCAAGGAGAAGTTATGGAAACAGAAGATTGTTGAGGGTGATTAGAAATAAGTTCTGGATGTAGCTGGCTTGTTACAAGCCATTATAACACATTATTCTTAGAACAAATGAAGCAACTCACAAGTTTGATTAGAGACTGTGACTTTCCCAATGCAACAGCCGTTGATCATCTGCATCTTTATTCCCAATTATTCAAGCGCCAGTTGAATCATTACCTCTTCCCCGACGTTTGCCAAGCCAGCCTACAATGCAGACAGATGGTAATCCTTGCCACGCCTCTGAGGATTTTACCAGCTCCAGCCAGCAAAGGACAAAACGTTTCCTATAGTGTGTTCGAGCACTAAGTAAACACGCTCTGGTTCTGTGCAAACACTTGCTAGTTTTTGGACCAGAAATACTTGGAATCAAATTCATTAAATGCCTGCCTGTCTGCCTATCATCTATCTATCTATCTATCTATCTATCTATCTATCTATCTATCTATCTATCTATCTATCTATCTATCATCTATATTTATTTATCTGTCTATCATCTATCTAACTATCATCTGTCTACTGGATCTCTATATCTATCTATCTTTCCATCCATCTATTTATCATCTATCTATTTATCTATCCATCTATTTATCATCTATCTATCTATCTCTATCTACAATCTATCTATCTATCATCCTTATTTATCTATCATCTACTGTATGTCTCTCTCTTTCTATCCTATATCTATCATCCATATATATCTATCAACTATCTACTGTGCCTGCCTGCCAGCCTGCCAGCCTGCCTACCTGCTTCCGTACGTGTCTGTCTATCTATCTATCTATCTATCTATCTATCTATCTATCTATCTATCTATCTATCTATCTATCTATATCTATTTATCTGTCTATCATCTATCTAACTATCATCTGTCTACTGGATCTCTATATCTATCTATCTTTCCATCCATCTATTTATCATCTATCTATTTATCTATCCATCTATTTATCATCTATCTATCTATCTCTATCTACAATCTATCTATCTATCATCCTTATTTATCTATCATCTACTGTGTGTCTCTCTCTTTCTATCCTATATCTATCATCCATATATATCTATCAACTATCTACTGTGCCTGCCTGCCAGCCTGCCAGCCTGCCAGCCTGCCTACCTGCCTGCCTGCCAATCTATCTATCTATCTATCTATCTATCTATCTATCTATCTATCTATCTATCTATCTATCTATCTATCTATCTATCATCTATCTATCATCTATTTATTTATCTGTCTATCATCTATCTAACTATCATCTGTCTACTGGATCTCTATATCTGTCTATATATCTATCTATCTATCTATCCATCCATCCATCCATCCATCCATCCATCTATCCATCCATCCATCCATCCATCTATCTATCTATCTATCTATTTATCATCTATCCATCTATCTACAATCTATCTATCATCCTTATTTATCTATCATCTACTGTGTGTCTCTCTCTTTCTATCCTATATCTATCATCCATATATATCTATCATCTACTGTGCCTGCCTGCCAGCCTGCCTGCCTACCTACCTACCTACCTACCTACCTACCTACCTACCTATCTCACATCCCCTGCCTGCCAAAACAATTCAGCAACTACTTCCTAACTTCCAGGCAAAAACAGACACCATTCCAAGGAGTAAGATTGTTAAATGGCTCATTTACTTATGGCGGCATGGATAATTAGCTCCCTCCCTGTTTCCAGGGATATCCTTCCTTTCTCTCCCCCACTTTCCCTTACAGCCAAAAGGGGGTTGGGGGAGATGGGGGGGGGGCTTCTAACAGCAAAAGGCACCCGATTTAAGGTACATGGGCTTGTCTCCTGCAGGAGAGGTCAAGGGCT